>NW_026968104.1:0-70640 GCF_028390025.1 Pseudophryne corroboree | reverse complement strand
CAGAAATACTAACAATATACATTTTCAACAACTTTCCACTTCTCTGCAACAACGTCTCTCACCAATCTCTACATTCACCACACCTGACACTGCTGTATCCCACCTGCACCAGACCCTAGAGTAGGGGTGGGCAAAATACGGCCCGCGGGCCGGATGCGGCCCGCAAACCGATCCTGCCCGGCCCATTGCCTCCCACCAGCGAGCAATGACAAGCGGCCCGACCAGCTGAGCTGCTTGTCATTGCTCTGCACTGCAGTACCTCCAAGCTGCCAGCGGCGCCTCTCTCCCCTGCTGCTCCTGCGTTGTAGCAGCCTCCTCCAGAGTCCCCAGTGACAACGGCTGTGTTCAGCCGAGAAGGGGGCGGGGCTAGGTGCAGATGAGGGGGCGGGGCTACACGGGACCTCAGGGGGCGGAGCTACACGGGACAAGAGCCAGACTGCTACAGATCCATCCTTCCTGCCACTGCCAGCCAGATCAGTGAGTTAATGGGAAAAGTAAAAGAAAGTGTGTGGTGTGTGTGTGTGTGTGTGTGTGTGTGTGTGTGTGTGTGTGTGTGTGTGTGTGTGATAGTGTGCATATATTTGTGTGTGCGGGCAGTGGCGTCAGACCTTTTTTAGGTTTGGGGGAGAGATTTTTAGCTCTCACTGTACCAACTCCTCCCGTGTTCTATCACCATATCACCCCCATGTTCTGTCACTATGTCACCCCCCCCCCTGTGTTCTGTCACTATGTCACCCCCCCCCCGTGTTCTGTCACTGTGTCACCCCCCCCCCCGTGTTCTGTCACTGTCACCCCCCCGTGTTCTGTCACTATGTCACACCCCCCGTGTTCTGTCACTGTGTCACCTCCCCGTGTTCTGTCACGTCACACCCCCCGTGTTCCGTCACTATGTCACACCCCCCGTGTTCTGTCACCTCCACGTGTTCTGTCACTGTGTCACCTCCCCGTGTTCTGTCACTGTGTCACCTCCCCGTGTTCTGTCACTGTCACCCCCCCCCCCCCCGTGTTCTGTCACTATGTCACACCCCCTGGGTTCTGTCACTGTGTCACCTCCCCGTGTTCTGTCACTGTGTCACCTCCCCGTGTTCTGTCACTGTGTCACACCCCCGTGTTCTGTCACTGTGTCACCTCCCCGTATTCTGTCACTATGTCACACCCCCCGTGTTCTGTCACTGTGTCACCCCCCGTGTTCTGTCACTGTGTCACACCCCCGTGTTCTGTCACTGTCACCCCCCCCCCGTGTTCTGTCACTATGTCACACCCCCTGTGTTCTGTCACTGTGTCACCTCCCCGTGTTCTGTCACTGTGTCACCTCCCCGTGTTCTGTCACTGTGTCACACCCCCGTGTTCTGTCACTGTGTCACCTCCCCGTGTTCTGTCACTGTGTCACCTCCCCGTGTTCTGTCACTATGTCACACCCCCCGTGTCTGTCACTGTGTCACCTCCCCGTGTTCTGTCACTATGTCACCTCCCCGTGTTCTGTCACTGTCACCCCCCCGTGTTCTGTCACTATGTCACCTCCCCGTGTTCTGTCACTGTGTCACACCCCCGTGTTCTGTCACTGTGTCACCTCCCCGTGTTCTGTCACTATGTCACACCCCCCGTGTTCTGTCACTATGTCACACCCCCCGTGTCTGTCACTGTGTCACCTCCCCGTGTTCTGTCACTATGTCACCTCCCCGTGTTCTGTCACTGTCACCCCCCCGTGTTCTGTCACTATGTCACCCCCCCCGTGTTCTGTCACTGTGTCACCTCCCCGTGTTCTGTCACTGTGTCACCTCCCCGTGTTCTGTCACTGTGTCACACCCCCGTGTTCTGTCACTGTGTCACCTCCCCGTGTTCTGTCACTATGTCACACCCCCCGTGTTCTGTCACTATGTCACACCCCCCGTGTCTGTCACTGTGTCACCTCCCCGTGTTCTGTCACTATGTCACCTCCCCGTGTTCTGTCACTGTCACCCCCCCGTGTTCTGTCACTATGTCACCCCCCCCGTGTTCTGTCACTGTGTCACCTCCCCGTGTTCTGTCACTGTGTCACACCCCCGTGTTCTGTCACTATGTCACACCCCCCGTGTCTGTCACTGTGTCACCTCCCCGTGTTCTGTCACTATGTCACCTCCCCGTGTTCTGTCACTGTCACCCCCCCGTGTTCTGTCACTATGTCACCCCCCCGTGTTCTGTCACTGTGTCACCTCCCCGTGTTCTGTCACTGTGTCACACCCCCGTGTTCTGTCACTATGTCACACCCCCCGTGTCTGTCACTGTGTCACCTCCCCGTGTTCTGTCACTATGTCACCTCCGAGTCCCCATGTTCTGTCACTGTCACCCCCCCGTGTTCTGTCACTATGTCACCTCCCCGTGTTCTGTCACTGTGTCACCCCCCCCATGTTCTGTCACTGTCACCCCCCCGTGTTCTGTCACTGTCACCCCCCCGTGTTCTGTCACTGTCACCTCCCCGTGTTCTGTCACTATGTCACCTCCCCATGTTCTGTCACTGTCACCCCCCCGTGTTCTGTCACTGTCACCCCCCCGTGTTCTGTCACTATGTCACCCCCCCCCGTGTTCTGTCACTGTGTCACCTCCCCGTGTTCTGTCACTGTGTCACCCCCCATGTTCTGTCACTGTCACCCCCCCCCCGTGTTCTGTCACTGTGTCACACCCCCATGTTCTGTCACTGTGTCACCTCCCCGTGTTCTGTCACTGTCACCCCCCCCCCGTGTTCTGTCACTGTGTCACACCCCCATGTTCTGTCACTGTGTCACCTCCCCGTGTTCTGTCACTGTGTCACCTCCCCGTGTTCTGTCACTGTGTCACACCCCCCGTGTTCTGTCACTGTGTCACCTCCCCGTGTTCTGCCGCTGTCAACCCCACCATGTTCTGTCACCATGTCACCCCCACTGTGTTCTGTCACCCCCCCTCCCCGTGTTCTTTCACTGTGTCACACCACCCGTGTTCTGTATCCGTGTTCTGTCACTGTCATCCCCCCTCCCCGTGTTCTGTCACTGTGTCACCCCCACCGTTTTCTGTCACTGTGCCACACACCCGTGTTCTGTCACTGTCACCCCCCCCCTCCCCATGTTCTGTCACCGTGTCACCCCCACCGTGTTCTGTCACTGTGTCACACACCCGTGTTCTGTCACTGTCACCCCCCCCTCCCCGTGTTCTGTCACTGTGTCACACCCCCCATGTTCAGTCACTGTGTCACCCCCACCGTGTTCTGTCACCGTGTCACTACCACCGTGTTCTGTCACCGTGTCACCCCCACCGTGTTCTGTCACTGTGTCACCCCCACCGTGTTCTGTCACCGTGTCACACCTTTCCCCAGGGGCCATAAGACACTGGATAATTTGCTTGCTGCACAATAATTATCCTAAATAAAATGTTAATGTGTAAAAAGGCTCTCTACCTGCCGTAATGTGTGTAAAAGGGGCTCTACCTGGTGTAATGTGTGTAAGTGGCGCAATTTGAATAATGGAGACTATTGTGCAGCCTAATAGGAATCTGTATTATTTTTTGCCCACACCCCTTCCACATGAAGCCACGTCCCTATATTTTTGGCAAGTGGGGCGAGCTGCTATTTTGTATGTGGCCCTCGGATACTGACAGGAAATGTCAAGTGGCCCCTCAGCTGAAATAATTGCCCACCCCTGCCCTAGAGAGTGCCCTTGATGAAGTGGCTCCAGCTACCCATCACACTCCACGTAGGCTTAGTTGCCAACCATGGCACTCTAAATCAACAAGACACCTACAAAAACTGTCACGTAAAGTAGAACGTCAGTGGCGGAAATCTCAAAATCCAAGTGACTTTCTCACATATAAAACTACCTACCACTCCTATCGTCAGGCCCTGGACACTGCCAAACAAACATATTTCCAATCTCTCATCTCTTATCATGCCAACAACCCCAAGCGACTTTTTAATACATTTAAATCACTTCTTTACCCTCCCTCACCTCCCCCACTAGCTACTATCCGTGCACAAGAACTTGCTTCCTACTTCAAGGATAAGATTGATAAAATCCGAGATGAAATGGTATGCTCTAACTCAGCCAGTGACCTGCTCAATTCCCTACCTGAACCCTCTGGCACTTTCTCTTCATTTGATCCCACAAGTGAAGATGAAGTATCAACACTCTTTTCATCCTCCTACTCCACTACCTCTCCTCTTACTCCTATACCCTCACAGGTCAGTAAAACTTTGTCTCCTGTGCTTATCCCAACCTTAACTAAAATCTGTAATCTCTCTCTCTCTACTGGTATCTTTCCCTCTCTGTTTAAACATGCAGTCATTACTCCCATTCTAAAAAAACACAACTCTGACCCAAACACACTCTCTAACTACCGTCCCATTTCTCAGCTACCCAGTCCCTCCAAGCTACTTAAGAGGCTTGCCTACACTCGCCTTACACACTTTCTTAACTCGCACAACTTATTGGACCCGCTTCAGTCAGGCTTTCGTGCCCAACACTCCACAGAGACGGCACTGACCAAAGTAGTGAATGATATAGTCACTGCTAGATCAAAAGGCCATTACACACTACTTATTCTTCTAGATCTCTCTGCTGCTTTTGACACTGTTGACCACTCTCTTCTCATACAAACACTACAATCCCTAGGTCTTCAGGACACAGCCCTTTCTTGGTTCTCATCCTACCTATCTAATCGCTCTTTCAGTGTTCACTCCTCTGATTCTACCTCCTCTTCTCTACCTCTATCAGTTGGAGTACCGCAAGGCTCAGTCTTAGGTCCTCTGCTTTTCTCAATCTATACCTCCTCTCTTGGTAAACTAATCAGCTCCTTTGGATTTCAGTATCATTTGTACGCTGATGATACTCAAGTCTACCTATCCTCCCCAGATTTGTCACCACCAGTATTGGCTCGTGTCACTGGATGCCTGACTGCCATTTCATCTTGGATGTCATCTCGCCACCTCAAACTCAACATTTCCAAAACCAAATTAATTATTTTCCCACCAGCTAAGAGTAGTTACCAACCTGATATCTCTATAACGGTTGACAATGCAACTATCCACCCCACCCCACAAGCTTGTTGCCTAGGTGTCACCCTTGACTCTGAACTGTCCTTTGTTCCACACATTCAATCTGTCTCTAAATCATGTTACATGCACCTTAAAAACATATCCAAAATACGCCCTTATCTTACACAAGACACTGCAAAAACTCTAATCCATGCACTCATCATCTCCCGCATTGATTATTGTAATAGTCTCCTTACTGGTCTTCTCAAACATAGGCTATCACCACTTCAATCCATTTTAAATGCAGCTGCGAGGCTAATCTTCCTCGACAGACGTTCTTCATCTGCTGATCTGCTCTGTCAGTCCCTCCATTGGTTACCGGTATTCTACCGTGTCAAATATAAAATACTTTTACTTACATACAAGGCTATTAACCAAACTGCACCATCATACATCTCCTCACTCATCTCAAAATATCTCCCTACCCGACCTCTCCGCTCTGCACAAGATCTGCGTCTCTCATCCACATGTATTACCTGTTCCCACTCAAAATTACAGGACTTTACCCGGGCTTCACCCACTCTGTGGAATGCACTCCCATGCACAATAAGACTCTCCTCTAGTCTCCAAACCTTTAAACGTTCTCTGAAAACTCATCTCTTCAGACAAGCCTACCAAATTTCAGACCCACACACATAACCTTAACAGCTTCCCTATCAAGTTACATCCCCTCTGTACAGTCCACATAAACTCACATTTTGTCTTCCAACATTGCTGGGTGATCATATCATATACAACCCATTAAGAACCTAGCAACCTGGGGAACCATTATGTAACAGGTAGCATCTATCCTTGTGTATCAATGCCTATTTCCCTATAGATTGTAAGCTTGCGAGCAGGGCCTTCCTACCTCTGTCTGTCTGTCTGTCTGTCTTTGCCCAGTTTTGTTCTATAATTGTTGTTCTAATTGTAAAGCGCAACGGAATATGCTGCGCTATATAAGAAACTGCTAATAATAATAATAATAATTCTCTCATACGTCCTAGAGGATGCTGGGGTTCCATTTAGTACCATGGGGATGTACCAAAGCTCCCAGAACAGGAGGGAGAGTGCTGAGGCTCCTGCAGAACGGAGTGACCAAACTTTAGGTCCTCAGATGTCAAAGTATTGAACTTGTAGAACTTCAGCAAACGTGTTCGACCCAGACCAAGCAGCTGGTCGGCAAAGTTGTACTGCCGAGACACCCCGGGCAGCTGCCCAGGAACAACCCACTGTACGAGTAGAGTGGGCCTTAACAGATCTTGGACACGGCAGGCCTGCCATAGAATAAGCATGCTGGATAGTAAACACGATCCAGCGAAAAATCGTCTGCTTAGAAGCAGTACACCCAATCTTGTTAGGATCATAAAGGACAAACAGAGCGTCCGACTACCTGTGACGAGTAGTCCTCTTCACAGAAACTTTCAAAGCCCTAACAACAGCCAAGGACTATGAGGTGATTGAGGAGTCAGTTGCCACAGGCACCACAATAGGTTAGTGAAGTGAAAAACTGACACAACCTTTGGAAGAAATTGCTGACAAGTTCTGAGCTCAGCGCTATCTTCATGGAAAACCAAGTAGGAGCTCTTGCATGACAATGCCCCCAATTTCGACACCCGTCGAGCAGATGCCAATGCCAACAGTGTGACCACCTTCCAAGTTAGAAACTTGACGTCCACCTCCTGGAAAGGCTCGAAACAATCCGACTGCAGGAACTGCAGCACCACCTTAAGATCCCAAGGTGTCGTAGGAGACACAAAGGGTGGCTGGATGTGCAGAACCCCTATCAAGAAAGTCTGAACCTCAGGGAGAGCAGCCAATTGTTTCTGGAAGAAAATAGACAAGGCCGAAATCTGGACCTTCATGGAGCCCAAGCGTAGGCCCACAACCACACCTGCTTGCAGAAAGAGGAGAAACCGTCCTAGTTGAAACTCCCCCGAAGGAAACTTCTTGGATTCACACCAAGACACGTACTTTTTCCAAGTGTGATGGTAATGTTTAGACGTTACCCTCTTCCTAGCCTGTATCAGGGTAGGAATGACTTTGTTTGGAAAGCCCTTCCGAGCTAAGATCTGGCGTTCAACCTCCATGCTTTCAAACGTAGCCGTGGTAAGTCTTGATAAGCGAACGGCCCCTGTTGCAGAAGGTCCTTGCGAAGAGGAAAAGGCCTCTGATCTTCCAGCAGTAACTCCAGAAGATCCGCATATCAAGCACTTCTTGGCCAGTCCAGAGCAATGAGGATCGCCTGGACTCTTGTACTTTTTAGTAGCTTGAGAATCCATGGGATGAGTGGAAGTGGAGGGAACACTTACACTGACTGGAACACCCACGGAGTTACCAGGGTGTCCAACACCACTGCTTGTGGGACTCGTGACCCGGAACAGTACCTCCGAAGCTTTTCGTTGAGGCGAGAGGCCATCATGTCTATCTGAGGTACACCCCATTGGCTTGTTACCTCTGCAAATACCGCCGGGTGGAGGCCCCATTCTCCTGGATGGAGATCGTGTCTGCTGAGGAAGTCTGCTTCCCAGTTGTCCACTCCCGGAATGAAGATTGCTGACAGCACCTGCGCATGCTTCTCTGCCCAGAGGAGGATTATTGTCACCTCTGACATTGCAGCCGTGCTCTTCGTTCCGCCCTGCCTGTTTATGTAGGACACCGCTATGATGTTGTCCGATTGAACCTGAATGGCTTGATCTCGCAGAAGATGTGCCGCTTGTAGAAGGTCGTTATACATGGCCTTCAGATCCAGAATGTTTATTGGAAGGAGAGAGTCCTGAACTGACCGCTTTCCTTGGAAGTTTTCCCCCTGGGCGACTGCTTCCCAAACCCCTGAGACTTGCATCCGTGGTTAGATGAATCCAATTCTGAATCCCAAACCTGCGGCCCTCGAGTAGGTGAGAAATTTGCAGCCACCAGAGGAGTGAAATTTTGGCTTTCGGCGACAGGCGTATCCGCTGGTGCATGTGAAGATGAGATCCTGACCATAAGACCAGGAGATCCAGTGGGAAAGACCATGCAAGGAATCTTTCGTACTGTCGAGCCTCTTAGGATGCAATCATCCTCCTCAGAAGGCAAATGCACTGATGAACCGCTACCCGGGCTGGCATCAGGACATCCCGGACCATTGATTGGATCACCAATGCTTTCTTCACTGGTAGAAACATCCTCTGCACTTTCGTGTTGAGAATCATCCCCAGGAAGGAACGCCTCCTTATCGGCTTCAAATGCGAAATTGGAAGCTTCAGGATCCACCCAAGATCCCGGGACAGTTGATTTGAGGGAGCAACACTCCGTAACAACATCTCCCTGGAGGATGTTAAGGTCGCCCAGATATGGAAGTATGTCCACTCCTGGTTTGTGGAGCGGGAGTATAAAAGATGCCCTGATGAACACCCCCGGTGTTGCATAGAAGCCAAGTTCAGTGTTTGGAACTGGAAGTGACATACTTGTAGTGCAACCTTAGATAGGCCTAGAGAGGCAGTCAGATTGGAATGTGAAGTACCCACCCCTAATATCCCGGGATACCAGGAATTCTTCTACATCTCGAGCAGAGGTCACCACTCCCAGACTCCATCCTGAATTGAACACCTACCAGTAGGGAATCAATGACCACAGGTTTGAATAGTAACCCCTGTTACATAAATGAGGTGGAACTGGAATAATGACATTAGTTTGACAAATGTTATGATAGCTTCCAGCAGTAGTGCACTTTCTGCCTGAGAAGCTAGTAAGCCCGATTTGAATAATCAGTGAGGCGGGAATACTAGAAATTCTAGTCTGCACCCCTGGGCAACCCAACTGTTTCCACGGGTCTAGGCAGTATATCGCCCAGATGTTACTGAATCTATTTAGTCTCGCTCCCACCTGCCTGATCCCCAGGCAGTGAGGTCCACCGACAAACCGAAGGGTTTGAAAAAGGCCGAATTTGAAATCCATCCCTGGGAACCTGGCGGCGCAGGTTTTCTGGATTTCCCCAACGTCCTCTAAAGGAAGTGGAGGAATATGTGTAATCACGTTCGAAGGAATTGCAGTGTAGGCGTAGGATATAATTTCCTGGTCTGTGCAGCTGCGGAACGAAGACATACCGACTTACCCGCAGTTGACATGGATAATCACGTATCCCGTGCGTCCCAACAGGGTCTTACCTGTGAAGGGCGCACCTGTCATACCGTACTCGGATTCTGTATCCGCAGTCCGTTGGTGTAGCCACCGTCCCCTGCGTGTCGAAACTCCCAGAGCAGTGGTCCCTGCGTTATGCAGGTCAATCTCCTTCATGGCGTCTCGCCGTGAAGCCTGTAGAATCCTGTATGTGACATAGAATCAAGTACAAGTCACTTCTACACATAGAATCTAAATCATCAAATAAGGGGCCTGACCACGTTACAATAGCCCCAGAGATGTGCGCAAAAGTGTGTCTCCGAGTCACACCTGCAGCAGCGTACAGTATTAGAGATTAGTCTCAATAGGTGATCAGCCGTTATGGAGGTTGTACCAGGGACAGGTAAGACAACCATATTTGACAATGTAGACACTCTATAGGGATGTGGATAATAACTCTGGGTGTACTCAGGTTTTCCCAAATAAAGAGTTTAACACCCTACACAGTGGGAAGGCATACATTACTGTATATATACATATAATAATATTCCTCATCCCTAATAGCCTCAAACATATGTTGGACCCGTCATATATATGCATTATATGGACAGGTGTACGCTTTCTAGGGTACGGAGTTGGGGTGAGAGGCGCAGCAGTGGGATTTTATACCCCACTTTTCTCAAAACTGCGGCTTCTACCCAGTATGGGATATATTGGAAGCGATATATTCTTAAAGTACACCTAATGGAGGCCACCCCAGGGTGATCTGCCACTGAAGCCTGAAATGTGTACAGTGCTGAGCATGGTATAGACACCCCAGGAGAAGATATACATTCTGCAGTACAGGACATGGTAAAGTGGATTACACATATACAGGAAAATGTCAGCACAGTCCCCCCCGGAATATCTTCAGAGAGTCACAGAGCACAAGACGCCAGCCACAGCGCGCCCTTGTAGGCTTTTATACAGATAAATACCCCGCTGACTAGCGTAACCTTAACAGGGTAGCTAGTACATAATATCGCTCCCCCCTTTTATAACACCTTTTACCTCAGTGTAGTTATGTGGAGGACAGCGTTCCCTGTCAGCGTGTGTCTGCAGGGAGAAAATGGCGCTGGTTAGTGCTGGATCAGCTCTGAGAAGAAGCTCCGCCCCCTGTAATGGCGCATCTTCCCGCACTTAGAGATTATACTTGCCTGAGGTCATTTTTGCAGCAAACAGTGGGTTAGACCTTGAAAGCTATGTGTGACCAGTGTAGGGTATCGCGCTGGCCCAGGATGCTCCTCACAGCGCCGTACACAGTGTGCCGCTGAGCCTTCCGGAGCGCAGCCTGTCAGAGCTGCGCTCCCTCCCTTGTGCCGCCATTCCCGCCGGGGACCCGCTTACCGGGACTCCAGCGTCATATTCACCACTCTTCTTTCTTCTGGCTCTGTTAGGGGGTGGCGGCATGCTGCGGGAGTGAGCGGTCGCCCTGGCCGGCTAACGATCATCACCCTCAGGAGCTCAGTGTCCTGTCAGCGGAGATAGGGGCCATTAACCTCAAGGGTTGGATCCTACTTCCCCCTAAGTCCCACGAAGCAGGGAGGCTGTTGCCAGCAGTGCCTCTAAAATACAATAAAACTAAGAAAACTCCTAGGAGCTCCCCTAGCTGTGACTGGCTCCTCCGGGAACATCTTCTAAACTGAGTCTGGTAGGAGTGGCTCCCAAAGGACCCGTCTATACCCCATGGTACTAAATGGAACCCCAGCATCCTCTAAGACGTAAGAGAAAGATAGACGGATAGACAGAAAGATAGATATGTGATAAACAGATAGATGGATAGACGGATAGATAGATGGATACATAGATAGATATCCTAACCTAACCCAATGTGACCCCGACACCGCAGGGAGATGACGGGCACCCGCTGAGATTGTATTACCAGTGGGCGCCCGTCTCCCTCTCTACAGCGGAAGCCGGTGGCAGGAGCTCAGTACTGAGCTCCGGCTTCCGGCGCTGTCACTGTGCGCTATGGGAGAGACATCATGACGTCTCACCCATAGTGCTGAGTAGCGGGCGCCAAGAGAGGACTGCAGCGGTCTGGAAGCGGGAGCGGGGCACGGTGAGTATTTGTTTTTGTTTTCTTCCTTAGTGTAGCAGCGCCTCTACTGTGGTCAAACAACTGGGGGGCATTACTACTGGGGGGGCATCTACTGGGGGCAAACTACTGGGGGGCATTACTACTGGGGGGGCATCTACTGGGGGCAAACTACTGGGGGGCATTACTACTGGGGGGCATCTGCTGGGGGCAAACTACTGGGGGCATTACTACTGGGGGGCATCTACTGGGGGCAAACTACTGGGGGGCATTACTACTGGGGGGGGCATCTACTGGGGGCAAACTACTGGGGGGCATTACTACTGGGGGGCATCTACTGGGGGCAAACTCCTGGGGGCATTACTACTGAGGGCATCTACTGGGGGCATTACTACTGGGGGGGCATCTACTGGGGGCAAACTACTGGGGGGCATCTACTGGGGGGCAAACTCCTGGGGGCATTACTACTGAGGGGCATCTACTGTGGTCAATCTACTGGGGGGCATCTACTGTGGTCAAACTACTGGGGGGCATTACTACTGGGGGGCATCTACTGGGGACAAACTACTGGGGGGCATTACTACTGAGGGCATCTACTGGGGGCATTACTACTGGGGGGCATCTACTGGGGGCAAACTACTGGGGGACAATATTACTGGGGCCAACTACTGGGGGCAAACTATAAGAGGGCAAGCTACTGGGGGCAAACTACAGGAGGGCTAAACTACTGGGGGCTAAACTACAAGAGGGCATAACTACAGGGGGCATTACTACTGGCAGCTAAACTTCAAAGGGGCAAATTACTAGGGCTAAACTACTGGGGGCATTACCACTGGGAGGCTAAACTAAAGGGGGAGTAAACTACTGGGGCTAAACGACTGGGGGCATTACTACAGGCGACATTACTACTGGGGGCAATACTACACAGGGGCATTACCTTTAAGGGCATTGCTACTGGGGGCACTACTGAGGGCATTGTAAAGGGGGCACTTCATAAGGGGCATCACTCCTGGGGACATAAGGAGCACCACTACTATGGCCTATATATAAGGGGCACTACCAGTACAGTGGACATTGTATAAGAAGCGCTACTACTGTGGGCATTATGTGTATTACGGGCTGCTACTACTGTAGGCATTATTACTATTGTGTGACCACGCCCCTTTCTTTTTGAGACCACACCCTTTTTGCGGCGCACGCAATACCTTTATTACATGGGCGCCGTGGGGAGGGGGGTGAGTTCCACCACCTCTCTAGGGCCACTTTAAGCACTGGATGTGATAAATAGATGGACAGCTAGATATGTGATAGATAGATGTGATCTCTCCCGTAGCCGAGCGCTGATGTTACGGGCACCACGCGTACGGATAGTGGGCACGTAGATGCGCACAGTTCAGCATACAGAACAATACGCACATTTAGGTCCGCACATGCAGTGCGAGAATAGCTCTGACCTATGTCTGGCCACTTCCACGCCAGCTGTTGGATTCACGCATGTGCCGACAGGCGTCATCACTTAGCATGTACTCTGGATGGTGAGTCAGGATGGGACCACATATGGTGCAACTGTCGGCCAACGAGGTCCAGCCGGACTATACTGGCTGGTGGGTAACTCATTTGGTCGTTAGGTTTCCCCTCGTTATGCTTCCAGAATGTGCATCGGGAAACACATGGGGTATTACCTGCTGACCCAATAACGGGGACATGTAGACATATGCCGCCCGCAGTGTAAATGGTCAGGACACAGTATTGTGGCCACAGAACGTGGGTCTGACTATGGGCCTCATTCATGTCTGATTATTACACAACCGAGTGATTATCAGTACTGCGCATGTGCTGCGATCGCAGTGTGCATGTGCCAAGGTGCCACTGCGTTCCCACTCACAATGAGGACTTCATGCAAAAGTGACTGACAGGAAGTGACCATCTGGAGGTAGTAACGGGGAGTTTTCGGGGAGTGGTTGGAAAAACGTGGGTGTGTCATGATGGTTTTCAGGGCGTGTTCGCCATCAGCTGCGGGCTTGTATGTGCTAAAACCTGGCGCCTGCGTCTCCACTGATGTGTCCACTCTGCACAGCCATAGACCAACCCTTAGCGTGGATGTTCCCTGCATTTACGTATAGGCTGTGAGTTTGTGACGGCTCCTGTGGGCGCCATTGTTCCCTCCCTCGCTGACATTAGCAGTATTTCCAGAAGGACTGTGCTAGGCTTTAAAACAAAAAATCACTATAGTACTTTCAGAACAGTTTTATACTCTCGTTTGATCAAGTTTTAAAGAAGAAGCATTTTAAGAACAAATAGGGGTAATAGTGGGGTTGGCTATTCAGTGATGACTTAGGGAGTTTCAAGGTGCACTTCCCAAATTCTCATTCAGACTCAACATGTGAGTGAAACTACTCGGTGGCCAATGCACTAGAGCAGACCTGTAGGAGTGTGACTGCTCGGTGACCCATAGAATAGACCTGTTGGGTGTGACTGCTCAGTCACCCATAGAGTAGACCTGTAGGAATGTGACTGCTCGGTGACCCATAGAGTAGACCTGTTGGGTGTGACTGCTCGGTGACCCTTGGAGTACAGTAGACCTGTTGGTTGTGACTGATTGATGACCCATAGAGTAGACCTGTTGGTTGTGACTGCTCAGTGACCCATAGAGTATGCCTGTTGGCTGTGACTGCTCAGTGACCCATAGAGTATGCCTGTTGGCTGTTACTGCTCGGTGACCTTAGCGTAGAGTAGACTTGACTTGTTGGTTGTGACTGATTGGTGACCCATAGAATAGACCTGTTGGATGTGACTGATTGGTGACTCATAGAGTAGACCTGTTGGGTGTGAGTGATTGGTGAGTCATAGAGTAGACCTGTTGGGTGTGACTGCTCAGTGACCCTTGGAGTAGAGTAAACCTGTTGGGTGTGACTGCTCAGGTACCCTTGGAGAAGAGTAGACCTCTTGGGTGTGACTGCTCAGTGACTCTTGGAGTAGACCTGTTGAGTTTGACTGCTCAGTGACCCTTGGAGAAGAGTACACCTCTTGGGTGTGACTGCTCTGTGACCCTTGGAGAAGAGTAGACTTCTTGGGTGTGACTGCTCACTGATCCTTGGAGAAGAGTAGACTTCTTGGATGTGACTGCTCAGTGATCCTTGGAGTAGAGTAGACCTGGGGTGCCTTGGGGCACTTGCAGGGGTACCACAGGTTGGTGGGCCTGGACCAGCTCAAACTATTTATGGTCAATGTAATAGGCAAAACTAGAGCTTGTGGTTTCCAATCATAAAATATGTGGAGAAATAGAAGTGAATCCTGTCCCATATAACTGAACCTAAAGATGACATATACACACAATTTACTGCATTTCATGTCTCTCTAAATTTTTCAATAAGAAACGTTTGGCCCAGGGGTGCTGGGTAAAACAATTCTGATACCCCAGGGCACCTTGCCTCCATAACATTTGGGAACCACTGCTCTAAGCTCTAAATATACTGAGAGCTAAAATAATTATGATAAATTGTACAATTAACATGGAGTATAAATGAGTTTTTAACAAATGTTTTTGCCAAAAACATTAGAATGGGCACTATTTGGTAAGTCCTTGATAAATCAGGATTTTGGTACTTGCCGTTAAATCCCTTTCTCCAATTCCACAGGGGGCACTGGAGAGCAGTTACAGTGGGGCTATATAGTAGGTAGCAACTGGGAGCTGGCACTTTAAATAATAGCAAATGTGACTAGCTCCTCCCCTACTATGTCGCCCCTCCAAGCCAGTCTACTAAAACTGTGCCCGAGGAGAGCTGGAAGAAACCAACGTTAAACAGAGGAGGTTAACAAAGTTACAGAAAACAAATACAACTCACAAGGAGACATGTGAAACAAACAACTGCAGCGAAGGCGAGTTGAACAAAAAACAAGCAGTGACGCAGTGACAGGCAAACAGACAAGTCGAGGCAGGAAAACAGCGCCGGGTGGGCGTCCAGTGTCCCCTGTGGAATCGGAGAAAGGGATTTATCGGCAAGTACCAAAATCCTGATTTCTCCTTCATCCACTAAGGGACACTGGAGAGCAGTTACAGTGGGGATGTCCCAGAGCTCCCATTATGGGTGGGAGAGCGCTGAGAGCCCTGCAAAATGGCACAGCCAAACTGCGATGCAGAGGCCGCAAAAGTATCAAATCTGTAAAACCTGATAAATGTACGTCGGCCCGACCAGGTGGCCACGCAACAAAGTTATGGAAACCCACGGGCGGCCGCCTACAAGCGTCCCACGGCGTGCATAGAGTGAGCAGAAATGTAAGCAGGAGTTTCCTGAGAAAGCGCAAAAAAAAACCGGATCCAACGGGCTAAAGTCTGTTTGGAAGCCAGCAATCCAGGACAAGCGGCATCGTATAGGACAAATAAGGAAACAGACTTTCGAATAGAAGTCCCATCCAAAGATTTGGTATCTGGTAAATCCGCCGATAGGACCAGAACCACAAGCGGCTGGTTGAAGTGAAAATCGGAAACCACTTTTGGGAGAAATGACATGGAACATCAGGGAAGGAGATCAGCAAGAGAGAGCTCCAAGGTCTGACACCCATCTGGCCGAAGCCAGAGCCATGAGAAGGATCACTTTGAGGTGAGGTATCTAATCTCCACTGACTCAAGAGGCTCAAACAACGGAAACTGTAGAAAAGAAAGGACCAGGTTTAGGTCCCATGGAGCAGTCGGAGGTCGAAAGGGTGGTTGATTCGGAGAAAACCCCTTGAAATAAAAAGTCGGAACCTCCGGAAGCAAGGTCAATTTTCTCTGGAAGAAAACAGAAAGAGCAGAGACCTGAACCTTCAGAGAACCAAGTCTCAGTCCCTCAGAGAAACCCGAAAAAAATGTAGGAGACAACCCCCGTCATTCACACCAGGCCACATAGGCCTTCCATATGCGGTAGTAATGAGACGATGTGACAGACTTCCGAGCCTGAAGCATGGTAGGTATAACTGTAAGAGGAATCCCCTTCCGCCTCAAGATGGCCTTCTCAACAGTAACGGATAAAGAAAAGGACCCTGTTGTAGAAGATCTTCTCGGATTGGCAGGAGCCAAGGTTCCGCTATTGACAGAAGGCGGAGCCTTGAGTACCAAGCCCTGCGTTGTCAATCCGGAGTCACTAGGAGGACCAGCATGTCTTCTCTCTTTATGCTTTGCAGAACCCAGGACAGCAACGGGGAAGGAGGAAAGAGATAAACGAACTGGAAGTCCCAAGGAGCTATGAGGGCATCCACGGTCGTTGCCGCCGGGTCTCTCGTCCGAGAGTAATAAAGAGGCAGCTGGTGGTTTAGGCAGGATGCCATGAGGTCGATCTGGGGATGGACCAGCCGAAGAAACACCTGAGGATTGAGAGTCCACTCTCCTGGGTGCATATTTTGGCGGCTGAGATAATCGGCCCCCCAGTTTTCCACCCCTGGAATGAAGATTGCCGACATGGCCAGAGCGTATTCCCCTGCCCAGAGTAGGATATTGGTGACTGCTCTCATCGCCGCATGGCTGCGAGTGCCACCCTGTCGTTTGGTGTATGCCACAGTCGTGGCGTTGTCGGACTTTACTCCGATGGCCCGAATCTGAAGTGATCTGCCTGAAAGAGGGCGTGGTACACTGCTCGCAATTCGAGTATGTTTATCGGGAGAGCGGATTCTTGGGATGACCAGCGCCCCTGAAACTGGTGTTCCAGGGTATCAGCCCCCCAACCCCCGCAGGCTTGCGTCTGTGGGGAGGAGATTCCAGTCCCAAACACCGAACCGTTTCCCTTCCAACAGAGGAGTCGAATTTAGCCACCAGAGAAGAGACAACTGTGCCTTTGGAGACCGCGTCATGAAGAAACAAATGAGACCCGGACCACTAATGTAGGAGACACAGCTGGAAAGGCCTTTAGTGGAACCGTCCGTAAGGAAGGGCCTCGAACGCCGCCACCATCTTCCCAAGGAGATGTATACACAGATACCCGACGGTGGCAAAGTACCAACTTCACCAACGTCTGAATAGAGAGGATCTTGTCCTGAGGAAGAAATACCTTCTGACATACTGTGTCAATGATCATCCCAAGGAACAGTAACCGTTGTGTGGGGCATAAGAGAGACTTTGGGAAGTTCAGGATCCACCCATGCTAAATCAGAAGGTCTTGGGTTATCAGGATATTCTGAAGCAACTGGTCTGCGGAGTGCGCCTTCAGCAGCAGATCGTCCAGATAGGGGACAATCGTCACACCCTGCATGCGAAGAAGGGCCCTAATGACGGCCATGATCTTTGCAAACAATCTGGGGACTGAAGAGAGACCGAATGGAAGGGCCTGGAATTGGAAGTGAGCGTCCCTTATAGCGAACCGGAGAAAAGTCTGATGTGGAGGCCAAATGGGAACATGTAAATAGGCGTCCATGATGTCCAATGACGCCATGAACTCGTTCTGCTCCAAACCTGCAATTACCGATTGAAGGGACTCCATCTTGAATCTGAACACTCTCAAGAAAGGATTGAGATCCTTTAAGATAAGAATCGGTCTGGCTGAACCCACTGGCTTCAGCACGAGAAAAAATAAGAATTTACTTACCGATAATTCTATTTCTCGGAGTCCGTAGTGGATGCTGGGGTTCCTGAAAGGACCATGGGGAATAGCGGCTCCGCAGGAGACAGGGCACAAAAAGTAAAGCTTTAGGATCAGGTGGTGTGCACTGGCTCCTCCCCCTATGACCCTCCTCCAAGCCTCAGTTAGGATACTGTGCCCGGACGAGCGTACACAATAAGGAAGGATTTTGAATCCCGGGTAAGACTCATACCAGCCACACCAATCACACTGTACAACCTGTGATCTGAACCCAGTTAACAGTATGATAACAGCGGAGCCTCTGAAAAGATGGCTCACAACAATAATAACCCGATTTTTGTAACTATGTACAAGTAATGCAGACAATCCGCACTTGGGATGGGCGCCCAGCATCCACTACGGACTCCGAGAAATAGAATTATCGGTAAGTAAATTCTTATTTTCTCTATCGTCCTAGTGGATGCTGGGGTTCCTGAAAGGACCATGGGGATTATACCAAAGCTCCCAAACGGGCGGGAGAGTGCGGATGACTCTGCAGCACCGAATGAGAGAACTCCAGGTCCTCCTTAGCCAGGGTATCAAATTTGTAGGATTTTACAAACGTGTTTGCCCCTGACTAAATAGCCGCTCGGCAAAGTTGTAAAGCCGAGACCCCTCGGGCAGCCGCCCAAGATGAGCCCACCTTCCTTGTGGAATGGGCATTTACATATTTTGGCTGTGGCAGGCCTGCCACAAAATGTGCAAGCTGAATTGTATTACACATCCAACTAGCAATAGTCTGCTTAGAAGCAAGAGCACCCAGTTTGTTGGGTGCATACAGGATAACAGCAAGTCAGTTTTCCTGACTCCAGCCGTCCTGGAACCTATATTTTCAGGGCCCTGACAACATCTAGCAACTTGGAGTCCTCCAAGTCCCTAGTAGGTGCAAGGCACCACAATAAGCTGGTTCAGGTGAAACACTGACACCACCTTAGGGAGAGAACTGGGGACGAGTCCGCAGCTCTGCCCTGTCCAAATGGACAAACAGATATGGGCTTTTTTGAGAAAAAAACCACCAATTTGACACTCGCCTGGTCCAGGCCAGGTCCAAGAGCATGATCACTTTTCATGTGAGATGCTTCAAATCCACAGATTTGACTGGTTTTAAACCAATGTGATTTGAGGAATCCCAGAACTACGTTGAGATCCCACAGTGCCACTGGAGGCACAAAAGGGGGTTGTATATGCAATACTCCCTTGACAAACTTCTGGACTTCAGGAACTGAAGCCAATTCTTTCTGGAAGAAAAATCGACAGGGCCGAAATTTGAACCTTAATGGACTCCAATTTGAGGCCCATAGACACTCCTGTTTGCAGGAAATGCAGGAATCGACCGAGTTGAAATTTCTTCGTGGGGCCTTTCTGGCCTCGCACCACGCAACATATTTTTTTCCACATGTGGTGATAATGTTGTGCGGTCACTTCCTTTCTGGCTTTGACCAGGGTAGGAATGACCTCTTCCGGAATGCCTTTTTCCCTTAGGATCCGGCGTTCCACCGCCATGCCGTCAAACGCAGCTGCGGTAAGTCTTGGAACAGACATGGTACTTGCTGAAACAAGTCCCTTCTTAGCGGCAGAGGCCATAAGTCCTCTGTGAGCATCTCTTGAAGTTCCGGGTACCAAGTCCTTCTTGGCCAATCCGGAGCCATGAGTATAGTTCTTACTCCTCTACGTCTTATAATTCTCAGTACCTTAGGTATGATAAGCAGAGGATGGAACACATACACCGACTGGTACACCCACGGTGTTACCAGAACGTCCACAGCTATTGCCTGAGGGTCTCTTAACCTGGCGCAATACCTGTCCCGTTTTTTGTTCAGACGGGACGCCATCATGTCCACCTTTGGTATTTCCCAACGGTTTACAATCATGTGGAAAACTTCCCGATGAAGTTTCCACTCTGCCGGGTGGAGGTCGTGCCTGCTGAGGAAGTCTGCTTCCCAGTTTCCATTCCCGGAATGAAACACTGCTGACAGTGCTATCACATGATTTTCCGCCCAGCGAAAAGTCCTTGCAGTTTTTGCCATTGCCCTCCTGCTTCTTGTGCCGCCCTGTCTATTTACGTGGGCGACTGCCGTGATGTTTTTCCCACTGGATCAATACCGGCTGACCTTGAAGCAGAGGTCTTGCTAAGCTTAGAGCATTATAAATTTAGCCTTAGCTCCAGTATATTTATGTGGAGAAAAGTCTCCAGACTTGATCACACTCCCTGGAAATTTTTTTTTTTTTTTTTTTCCTTGTGTGACTGCTCCCCAGCCTCTCGGGCTGGCCTCCGTGGTCACCAGCATCCAATCCTGAATGCCGAATCTGCGGCCCTCTAGAAGATGAGCACTCTGTAACCACCACAGGAGAGACACCCTTGTCCTTGGATATAGGGTTATCCGCTGATGCATCTGAAGATGCGATCCGGACCATTTGTCCAGCAGATCCCACTGAAAAGTTCTTGCGTGAAATCTGCCGAATGGAATTGCTTCGTAGGAAGTCACCATTTTTACCAGGACCCTTGTGCAATGATGCACTGATTTTAGGAGGTTCCTGACTAGCTCGGATAACTCCCTGGCTTTCTCTTCCGGGAGAAAAACCTTTTTCTGGACTGTGTCCAGAATCATCCCTAAGCACAGGAGACTTGTCGTCGGGATCAGCTGCGATTTTGGAATATTTAGAATCCACCCGTGCTGTTGTAGCAGTATCCGAGATAGTGCTACTCCGACCTCCAACTGTTCCCTGGACTTTGCCCTTATCAGGAGATCGTCCAAGTAAGGGATAATTAAGACGCCTTTTCTTCGAAGAAGAATCATCATTTCGGCCATTACCTTGGTAAAGACCCGGGGTGCCGTGGACAATCCAAACGGCAGCGTCTGAAACTGATAGTGACAGTTCTGTACCACGAACCTGAGGTACCCTTAGTGAGAAGGGCAAATTTGGGACATGGAGGTAAGCATCCCTGATGTCTCGGGACACCATATAGTCCCCTTCTTCCTGGTTCGTTATCACTGCTCTGAGCGACTCCATCTTGATTTGAACCTTTGTAAGTGTTCAAATTTTTTTAGATTTAGAATAGGTCTCACCCAGCCTTCTGGCTTCAGTACCACAATATAGTGTGGAATAATACCCCTTTTCTTGTTGTAGGAGGGGTAATTTAATTATCACCTGCTGGGAATACAGCTTGTGAATTGTTTCCCATACTGCCTCCTTGTCGGAGGGAGACCTTGGTAAAGCAGACTTCAGGAGCCTGCGAAGGGGAAACGTCTCGACATTCCAATCTGTACCCCTGGGATACTACTTGTAGGATCCAGGGGTCCTGTACGGTCTCAGCGTCATGCTGAGAGCTTGTCAGAAGTGGTGGAATGCTTCTGTTCCTGGGAATGGGCTGCCTGCTGCAGTCTTCTTCCCTTTCCTCTATCCCTGGGCAGATATGACTCTTATAGGGACGAAAGGACTGAGGCTGAAAAGACGGTGTCTTTTTCTGCAGAGATGTGACTTAGGGTAAAAACGGTGGATTTTCCAGCAGTTGCCGTGGCCACCAGGTCCGATGGACCGACCCCAAATAACTCCTCTTCCTTTATACGGCAATACACCTTTGTGCCGTTTGGAATCTTAAATGCTCTATAGTCAATAAAATACTGTCCCTGTCAAGGGTATCAATATTTTTAGTCAGGGAATCCGACCAAGCCACCCCAGCTCTGCACATCCAGGCTGAGACGATCGCTGGTCGCAGTATAACACCAGTATGTGTGTATATACTTTTTATGATATTTTCCAGCCTCCTGTCAGCTGGCTCCTTGAGGACGGCCCTATCTATAGACGGTACCGCCACTTGTTTTGATAAGCGTGTGAGCGCCATATCCACCCTAAGGGGTGTTTCCCAACGCGCCCTAACTTCTGGCGGGAAAGGGTATACCGCCAATAATTTTCTATCGGGGGGAACCCACGCATCATCACACACTTAATTTAATTTATCTGATTCAGGAAAAACTACGGTAGTTTTTTCACATCCCACATAATACCCTCCTTTGTGGTACTTGTAGTATCAGAAATATGTAACACCTCCTTCATTGCCCTTAACGTGTGGCCCTAATAAGGAATACGTTTGTTTATTCACCGTCGACACTGGATTCAGTGTCCGTGTCGACCGACTAAAGTAAACGGGCGTTTTTTAAAACCCCTGACGGTGTTTTTGAGACGTCTGGACCGTACTAATTGTTTGTCGGCCGTCTCATGTCGTCAACCGACCTTGCAGCGTGTTGACATTATCACGTAATTCCCTAAATAAGCCATCCATTCCGGTGTCGACTCCCTAGAGAGTGACATCACCATTACAGGCAATTGCTCCGCCTCCTCACCAACATCGTCCTCATACATGTCGACACACACGTACCGACACACAGCACACACACAGGGAATGCTCTGATAGAGGACAGGACCCACTAGCCCTTTGGAGAGACAGAGGGAGAGTTTGCCAGCACACACCAAAAACGCTATAATTATATAGGGACAACCTTATATAAGTGTTTTCCCTTATAGCATCTTTTTTATATATTTCTAACGCCAAATTAGTGCTCCCCCTCTCTGTTTTAACCCTGTTTCTGTAGTGCAGTGCAGGGGAGAGCCTGGGAGCCTTCCCTCCAGCCTTTCTGTGAGGGAAAATGGCGCTGTGTGCTGAGGAGATAGGCCCCGCCCCTTTTTCGGCGGCCTCGTCTCCCGCTCTTTAACGGATTCTGGCAGGGGTTAAATATCTCCATATAGCCCCCGGAGGCTATATGTGAGGTATTTTTTGCCAAAAATAGGTTTACATTTGCCTCCCAGGGCGCCCCCCTCCCAGCGCCCTGCACCCTCAGTGACTGCCGTGTGAAGTGTGCTGAGAGGAAATGGCGCACAGCTGCAGTGCTGTGCGCTACCTTAAGAAGACTGAGGAGTCTTCTGCCGCCGATTCTGGACCTCTTCTCGTTTCAGCATCTGCAAGGGGGCCGGCGGCGAGGCTCCGGTGACCATCCAGGCTGTACCTGTGATCGTCCCTCTGGAGCTAATGTCCAGTAGCCAAAGAAGCCAATCCATCCTGCACGCAGGTGAGTTCACTTCTTCTCCCCTAAGTCCCTCGTTGCAGTGATCCTGTTGCCAGCAGGACTCACTGTAAAATAAAAAACCTAAGCTAAACTTTTCTAAGCAGCTCTTTAGGAGAGCCACCTAGATTGCACCCTTCTCGGCCGGGCACAAAAATCTAACTGAGGCTTGGAGGAGGGTCATAGGGGGAGGAGCCAGTGCACACCACCTGATCCTAAAGCTTTACTTTTTGTGCCCTGTCTCCTGCGGAGCCGCTATTCCCCATGGTCCTTTCAGGAACCCCAGCATCCACTAGGACGATAGAGAAAGGCTGGAGTAGTAGCCTGTTGATGCGGACAGGAGTCTTTTAGACAACATTCTGTAAGACGACACTCCTATCATCGGAAGCTGGCAAACCTATGGTGAAGAAACGCTGAGGCGGTTGTTGTTGAAAATCGATTTTGTACCCGTGGGTGATGAGATCTCAAACCCAGGCATCTGGGCAGGATGTTGTCCAGACGTCCTTGAAGTCCCACAGATGAGCTCCCAATCTGGGGTTCCCCAGGTGAGAGGGAAGCCCGTAAACACTGGGCATAATGGTAGACTTACCATCCTGCTGGCTGAGACTGTGGAACCTCTGCCTTTACCTCGAGAGCCATGGGTGACTGAAGCTCCTCCCCGGGAACGGCCTCTAAACTTGGAAGGGACACAAAAGGACCTAAAGGCCCCGAATAAGTCCTGCGAGGAGCTGGAGCAGTAGTAGGGAGATAAGTCGACTTACCCCCAGTGGCTTGAGAAATCCAGGTGTTAAGTTCCTTACCAAACAGGACCTCTCCCGTAAAAGTTAACGCCTCCACTTGCCTCTCAGATTCAGCATCTGCGTGCAATGTCGTAGCCAGTGAGCTCTGCGAGCCGAGACAGCCAGGGCGGAAATTCTGGCTCCGAGGGTACAGATGTCCTTGGAGGCCTCACAAGATACAACGCTGAATCGCAAATATGTTCAGCAAGAGGTATTAGCTGTTCAGGAGGTATATAGTCACCAAAACCTGAGGACAGTTGGTCTGTCCAGGTTTCCATAGCTTTGTTGACCCAACAACCTACCTGCGCCAGGCGATGTAAAACTCTCGCTGATGAGTATATCGCCTTCAAGGAAGTCTCCTATCTAATGGTACCTTCAGCGAGGCGGCCCCCGGAACTGGCAAAACCGTCTTCTTGAACAGATGAGACACAAAGGGATCTACTATGGGAGGGGCCTCAAATAGCTTTCTGCTATCTGCAGGAAAAGGGTAGGAAGACAAAAAATTTCAAGATCTGAAATTTTGAATCCGGATGTGTCCAGGCTGTAGTTAGGAGCCCCTCCAGCTCCTCTCTTAAAAATGTAAAATAAAATAAAAGAATTCCATCAGGAAGAAACCCAAGAGTGACCAGCTCCCTTGGGCACATTAAAAAGACTGGCTTGGAGTGGGGACATAGTAGGGGAGGAGCTAGTCACATTGCTAATATTTAAAGTGCCAGCTCCCAGTTGCTACCTACTATATCCCCACTGTAACTGCTCTCCAGTGTCCCCTAGTGGATGAAGGAGAAATACATATGTTAATATTATGGAAGTTAGGGACCCATCTGATGGGGTCACCTTGATGTGGTAGATGGGAGAGCATGTTTGGCTAAATGTGCTAAGAACCTCACTTATACTCCATGTTAATTGTAGTGTTTCTCATAATTATATTGACTTTCAGTATTCTTCGTGCATAGAGGGTCTGATTCGGATGTGGTTGGATCAGATAGGGTAATGCAGCAGGCATAGCACATGTAGCCTGTATGTATGTGTGATCCAGTGCTATGTCTGAGGACAGAACATTGGATAACTTGTGACATCATCGGCTGGCTAAGTGATCCCTGAGGTCACGCAGACCATCCACCGTAGCTCCGTCCCTGAGGCCAGGAAATCGGTCAGAAGACGAAGACCCTGGTCTTGGCACAGAGTGTGCAGTCCAAGTTTCTTTCTTTTCCATCATTCAACAAGTTGACAGGCACCATATCAACATTCGCAGACTGCCAACTGTTAGGCATAGGCACCAGCGGCAGAGTTAGACTGCAAATGGAGGATAGGGTTTAGCACTAGGAGGGAATGGGGAGGGTGGTAGGGTTTGGCAGATGTGCTTTCCACGTGACCGCCACAACTACAAAAAAAATAACATCGCTGGAGGCCTCTAGAAGAAGGTAAGACCACTAGACTACAGTTTATCATATCAACATATCATCCCTGTTAGCATGTCAGCGATTTAACCATGTCAGCATTCTCATATTGAAATTATGCATGTTGACATGATAACTGTCGACCAAACATACTACAACCTGTTGGAGTGTGACTGCTTGGTGCTCTGTAGAGTAGAATACACGTCGAAGTGTGACAGCCCTGTGACCCACTGAGTAGACCTGTCGGAGTGTGACTGCTAGGTGATCTGTAGAGTAGAGTAGACCTGTCGGAGTGTGACTGCTCGGTGATCTGTAGAGTAGACCTGTCGGAGTGTGACTGCTCAGTGATCTGTAGAGTAGAGTAGACCTGTCGGAGTGTGACTGCTCGGTGATCTGTAGAGTAGAGTAGACCTGTCGGAGTGTGACTGCTCGGTGATCTGTAGAGTAGAGTAGACCTGTCGGAGTGTGACTGCTCGGTGACCAGTAGAGCAGAGTAGACCTGTCGGAGTGTGACTGCTCGGTGACCAGTAGAGCAGAGTAGACCTGTCGGAGTGTGACTGCTCGGTGACCAGTAGAGCAGAGTAGACCTGTCGGAGTGTGACTGCTCGGTGACCAGTAGAGCAGAGTAGACCTGTCGGAGTGTGACTGCTCGGTGACCAGTAGAGCAGAGTAGACCTGTCGGAGTGTGACTGCTCGGTGACCAGTAGAGCAGAGTAGACCTGTCGGAGTGTGACTGCTCGGTGACCAGTAGAGCAGAGTAGACCTGTCGGAGTGTGACTGCTCGGTGACCAGTAGAGCAGAGTAGACCTGTCGGAGTGTGACTGCTCGGTGATCTGTAGAGTAGAGTAAACCTGTCGGAATGTGACTGCTCGGTGATCTGTAGAGTAGAGTAGACCTGTCGGAGTGTGACTGCTCTGTGATCTGTAAAGTAGAGTAGACCTGTCGGTGTGTGACTGCTCGGTGATCTGTAGAGTAGAGTAGACCTGTCGGAGTGTGACTGCTCGGTGATCTGTAGAGTAGAGTAGACCTGTCGGAGTGTGACTGCTCGTGATCTGTAGAGTAGACCTGTCAGAGTGTGACTGCTCGGTGATCTGTAGAGTAGAGTAGACCTGTCGGAGTGTGACTGCTAGGTGATCTGTTGAGTAGAGTAGACCTGTCGGAGTGTGACTGCTCGGTGATCTGTAGAGTAGAGTAGACCTGTCGGAGTGTGACTGCTCGTGACCTGTAGAGTAGAGTAGACCTGTCGGAGTGTGACTGCTCGGTGATCTGTAGAGTAGAGTAGACCTGTCGGAGTGTGACTGCTCGTGACCTGTAGAGCAGAGTAGACCTGTCGGAGTGTGACTGCTCGTGACCTGTAGAGCAGAGTAGACCTGTCGGAGTGTGACTGCTCGGTGATCTGTAGAGTAGAGTAGACCTGTCGGAGTGTGACTGCTCGGTGATCTGTAGAGTAGAGTTGACCTGTCGGAGTGTGACTGCTCGGTGATCTGTAGAGTAGAGTTGACCTGTCGGAGTGTGACTGCTCGTGACCTGTAGAGCAGAGTAGA
Source organism: Pseudophryne corroboree (assembly GCF_028390025.1). NCBI lineage: Eukaryota > Metazoa > Chordata > Amphibia > Anura > Myobatrachidae > Pseudophryne > Pseudophryne corroboree. The sequence goes on along the minus strand of NW_026968104.1, from coordinate 44,075 downwards.
CCTGTCGGAGTGTGACTGCTCGTGACCTGTAGAGCAGAGTAGACCTGTCGGAGTGTGACTGCTCGGTGATCTGTAGAGTAGAGTAGACCTGTCGGAGTGTGACTGCTCGGTGATCTGTAGAGTAGAGTAGACCTGTCGGAGTGTGACTGCTCGGTGATCTGTAGAGTAGAGTAGACCTGTCGGAGTGTGACTGCTCGGTGATCTGTAGAGTAGACCTGTCGGAGTGTGACTGCTCGGTGATCTGTAGAGTAGAGTAGACCTGTCGGAGTGTGACTGCTCTGTGATCTGTAGAGTAGAGTAGACCTGTCGGAGTGTGACTGCTCGGTGATCTGTAGAGTAGAGTAGACCTGTCGGAGTGTGACTGCTCGGTGATCTGTAGAGTAGAGTAGACCTGTCGGAGTGTGATTGCTCGGTGATCTGTAGAGTAGAGTAGACCTGTCGGAGTGTGACTGCTCGGTGATCTGTAGAGTAGAGTAGAGTAGACCTGAGTGTGACTGCTCTGTGATCTGTAGAGTAGAGTAGACCTGTCGGGAGTGTGACTGCTCGGTGATCTGTAGAGTAGAGTAGACCTGTCGGAGTGTGATTGCTCGGTGATCTGTAGAGTAGAGTAGAGTAGACCTGAGTGTGACTGCTCTGTGATCTGTAGAGTAGAGTAGACCTGTCGGGAGTGTGACTGCTCGGTGATCTGTAGAGTAGAGTAGACCTGTCGGAGTGTGATTGCTCGGTGATCTGTAGAGTAGAGTAGAGTAGACCTGAGTGTGACTGCTCTGTGATCTGTAGAGTAGAGTAGACCTGTCGGGAGTGTGACTGCTCGGTGATCTGTAGAGTAGAGTAGACCTGTCGGAGTGTGACTGCTCGGTGATCTGTAGAGTAGAGTAGACCTGAGTGTGACTGCTCTGTGATCTGTAGAGTAGAGTAGACCTGTCGGGAGTGTGACTGCTCGGTGATCTGTAGAGTAGAGTAGACCTGTCGGATTATGACTGCAAGGTGAACCTGGGATAGGAGTCACCAAGCCGGTAAACTCATATCTAAAGAAATATCTTTACAGACACCAATTAATTGCACTCCAAAATAAATTAAACCAGATACTGGTCTCAATAATTCATGTTTTGTAATTCACTGGAATTGCAACACAGGATGGGAATACTTCTGCAAACTTGACAAAAATATCTCTATGTGTGTACATTTATTTACATCCACATACATGTAAAGAAAATACACGTATGTAACATTAGGGTGGCTCTAACAACTGCAGTTTCTGGGTGTCTTACTGATCTCTTGCTGGGATCTGCTGCTCGTCCCTCAATCCGCTGAGATTCCAGCAGTCAGACCCGCCGAGACATTAAGCTCACCCCAAATCTGCCGCCACAAGTCGCTGGTCTGCGGACACTTTGCTGGTGCTGATAGGAGATTGTGTGTATGCCCCTCTACCTCTTGCGTTCGGGTACCGGTGTCATAGAGGCACACTGAGGGGAAATCATTATGTTCTGGGTACACTGCTGTGCTGGGATTGTCTAGTGCTGATTGTCGGAGCTCAGTGACAGAGGTAGGAACACGTGTCTGACGTTACTCGTATACAGACGGCAGGCTAGTAATGTGTCACGTGTACAGTACAGGTAACATTGGAGAAGCTCTATACACCCAATGACTCGCCCCTTACATACAGCTGTATGTAGCGTCTAGCCGGCGGCTGTGCTGTAGTCACATGCCAGGAATACCGCATAGGACACTCACACAAACACGGAACAGCCGCCTCAGAGGTTGGGTTACCCTACAGGAATGACAATACAGAGATCCCACTGTGAGGGGATTACATTATGCAGAACATTTTGTGTTAAAAAAATATATCTTAAAATGGCTGCTATCTGGCGTGGTCGCGCAGCGCCTGCCAGGTCCCTGTGACCGCCATATAAAAATAGGCTCTCTAGTAAAGGGCTGGTGGCCCTCAGGGTATAAAAGTGTCTCTCTCCCTGCGAGATGTCTCCCGGACACAGCCGGAGTACGGAGCAGTCTCGGAGGTCACATGACCCCACAACAGGGCCGCTTTCCTGCTGGTGCGTTCTCCTCTGCGGGTGCTTTCAGCTTCAGTAACGGGGGCTCCCCGCTGCAGCTGGTGTAATAGACAGAACTGGGGGATGCTGGTTCCGCAGAGTCCGGCGTTTGGGGAAGGGGTTCCGTAGTGGGAGGTGGCGGAGCATGTCTCTGTAACTTGGCTGCAGCCCGCTGACGTTTCAGCTCGGCCAGCGTGTGGTGAGAGCGCTCGTGGGTGAGGTCCGGGCACAGCTCTGACTGGGTGGCCAGCTGGTAAGACACGCTGCGGTCCAAGCGTTTGGAGAAGGTGTGTTTGGGGGCAGTTCTCACGCTACCGTTCCGCTGCGACAGAGGAAGAGAACTTGGTGCAACCTCTGTGATTGGAGGGTTCTGGGTCGCTTCCCCCTCGTTCTCCACTTTCTGGGTGTCCGGCTCTGACTGTGAGAGAGAGAGAGAGAGAGAGAGAGAAACGCGTCAGCTGTGGCAATGATTATATGGGTGCTACGCTCAGTACTGAAGGCTACAAATATCATCAGCGACATATCTGTGTACAGGTAATCTGTGTGGCGTGTCACACATGTATATATACGCGTTTTCCATCTTTATGTAGAGCTTATACAGACAGCTAGAGTGGGGAATGTATGCGGCAGATGTGAGACCATTAGTAACACCTCCCATGCTGCAGAGGGCGATACGTCACTCACCGCCTGTGGCAGAAATGAGACTTGCAGTAACACCTCGCATGCTGCAGAGGGCGATACGTCACTCACCGCCTGCGGCAGATGTGAGATCTGCAGTAACACCTCCCGTGCTGCATAGGGCGATTTATCACTTACCGCCTGCTGCATCTCCGCGTTTGTGGCTTTGTCCTCATCCTCGTCCTGTATTTCGGCCTCGTTCTCGCGGGATCCCCGATGCTGCCAGACCATGGCTTCTTTTTGGTGTTCCCGCCGGTACATATTGGTGCGTTCAGTCACACTCACCCGCCGCACCACTTTCCTAATGCAGACAACAGACAGAGGGCAAAGCAGATTAACCCGATTTACCTCACAGACCGGGCCTATTCCCTACACAAACCGGGACAGCCCCCAATTATCTTTTGGAAATCAGCATTTCCCATTTCTCAGAACTCTCAACCGAATAGCGATAATGGGCAGAAGCTTCTATAACTGTGTGACAGGATTGGGCACCCGAGGGTGGAGCTGTCGACTCTCACAGGGCCGGCGGCCATGTTGTGGCCTGAATCTTGTATCAGGGAGAGCCAGAGTACTCACTATTGGGAGGACACGCTTATAAGTAGATTCTGAAGTTTATTCAAACATATCTTTTAATATATGATATTAAAATAAAAGGTATACACTCAACAGTGAATATTATTATTATTATTATCATCATTACATTTTATTTATGAGGCGCCACAAGCGGTTCGCAGCGCCGTACATACAAATGATCAAAACAAAAAGATTGGTACAGGAATTATATTACACAAATGTTTAATATAAAAATAAAAAAAGAATTCAAAGTGTGCTAGAACTCAAATTTCATCCGTTGGACGCTTTACAGTAAGCCATCTCCTTATATTGTTTTGTGACACATTTCCAATGCAAACATTTTTGTTTTCCACACAAAGACCAAGCGTGGGACATATAATATCTATTAATTCTTATAACTTTTGTACCTTATCCCTGTTCGTCATACATGTGCCTCTCTCATTCACTGCCCTATGCTTCTCAGACAGCGAAAAGCAGAAGTTCGGATCCACCTTTCCCTACTGTTCTCTTTAGGACGGGTGAAATGCAATAGAGACTCTCTCATCCGTCATCCACTGCTATTCATACACGAGGGAAAGCAGGAGTCACTGGGCACAATCTGAGGCCTTTCTATAGCCATTTGTGGGGTGCCCTGAGACTCTCATCCGTCGTCCACTGCTATTCATACACGAGGGAAAGCAGGAGTCACTGGGCATAATCTTCCGCCTCTCTATAGCAGTTTGTGGGGTGCCCTGAGACTCTCTCATCCCTTGTTCACTGTCCAGGCGCCACACAGGGGACAGCAGAAGTCATCACATCTTCTTTATCACCTTAAATTCTGGTATCCATCCATTTGACCTATCAATAGTGATCCCCCTGTCCCATGCGTACTCTGATAACTGCACCGCAGACTGGGACCCATATAATTACCACGATAACTGAATATTACGACATGAGAACGTGGTGCGACTGTCTCAGTTACTCATTTGTCACTTACTTTTTATATTTCGTCACCTTTGCCCCTCATACACATTTGTGTCATTTAATTCCTGTACCAATTATCTTCATTTGCATATGTATTCAACTCGTGTATATACCTTCATTTCAATACTATATATTAAAAGATATATTTTAATAAACTGAGGTAGATTACTAGTTAGCACAAGTTTGATGGATATATGGGAAAAATGTATTAAAATAATCTTTTTTTTTTCCTTAAATCATTTTATATTTAAATATTGCCCTAAAGAATTTACCAAACCTCCATGATCCAGCCCCAGAGCCGTGTCACTATATTACACCCGAGCGATTGGGAAAATATAATAAAATATATAATTATGTGCCAAGTTCTCTAATGAGACAGTAGTGAGTGTACCCTCGGCTGCCAGCGCTCGATGTCCGCCTCTGGAGGGCGCTCTTGTGCTTGTCTTGGGATTTCTTGATTGCATCGTGTTTGTGTTTCAGCTCCAGCAGTTTGGCTCGCACCTCCTCATCACCGCACACGTCTGTAGAATGAAGATGCGTGTTAGCGTGTGACGTTTAAGCACATTATATCTGCGTCATTTAGTGAATTCGGCACAAGATCTGGAGCAGAGACCTCTGGGAAACGGTAGTGAACTGAAGGCTCTCGCACCGTTACCAGGCCCAGCGGGCATATTTAGTGAACAAGCGTGCACTTTATACGCCAATGGAGTGCGCCCAGTGGGTCCTCACCTCAGTGTGGCACCATTACACCTCGTACGAACACGCAGATCTACGTCTTACTGGAAGGATGAAAACTGCCCATCGGTGACGGGATGAGATGTCATGTGACGCACTGCACGCGTTTCACAGAAGTCTCTATCCCACACTAATGAGCTCCATACAGAACATGACAGCCTGACGGTACATGTATTCCGTCTTAGAATTGCCCAAACCAATCTATACTCTCCCTAACAACATCCACGTTCCCACTACAGATGGCATAACAGGAAACAGCAGGCTACCGGCAGAGCGGAGCCTAGTACGCACCGAGCGGGGTCTCGTCCAGCTGCGACTTGGAGTTGAGGTCAGCACTGTGGGCGACCAGCAGCTCCACCAATGGAATCTGAAAGACAGAAAAGCGCAGAAGCAAATCAGTAACATCACGTTCTGAAATTTCCAGTGTGCGCCAAGGTAGCAGCACGCGTCTCACCTGTCCCCAGCAAGCGGCAGCGTGGAGCGGCTCCCAGCCGTCATTATCCCGGAGGTTCACCAACGCTTTGTGTTCTAAGAGCAGTTCTGCCGCCTCCAGGTAACCGTTCGCTGCGGCAATGTGCAACTGTGAGAGACAGAACATTGCCAGGGAGTTATACAAGGAACCGGGTGGATGTCTGTGTATAAGGAGCAAAGCAGAGTTCAGTGCCCCCTGAAGTCTGTGTATTAGGAGGAGGGGAGAGGTCAGTGTTCCCTGGTGTCTGTGTATTAGGAGGAGGGGAGAGGTCAGTGCCCCCTGAAGTCTGTGTATTAGGAGGAGGGGAGAGGTCAGTGTTCCCTGGTGTCTGTGTATTAGGAGGAGGGGAGAGGTCAGTGTGTCCTGATGTCTGTGTATTAGGAGGAGGGGAGAGGTCAGTGTGTCCTGATGTCTGTGTATTAGGAGGAGGGGAGAGGTCAGTGCCCCTGGTGTCTGTGTATTAGGAGGGGAGAGGTCAGTGTTCCCTGGTGTCTGTGTATTAGGAGGAGGGGAGAGGTCAGCGCCCCCTGATGTCTGTGTATTAGGAGGGGGGGGAGAGGTCAGTGTCCCCTGGTGTCTGTGTATTAGGAGGAGGGGAAAGGTCAGTGTTCCCTGATGTCTGTGTATAAGGAGCAAAGCAGAGTTCAGTGCCCCCTGATGTCTGTGTATTAGGAGGAGGGGAGAGGTCAGTGTCCCCTGGTGTCTGTGTATTAGGAGGAGGGGAGAGGTCAGTGTCCCCTGGTGTCTGTGTATTAGGAGGAGGGGAGAGGTCAGTGTCCCCTGGTGTCTGTGTATTAGGAGGAGTGGATAGGTCAGTGCCCCCTGGTGTCTGTGTATTAGGAGGAGGGGAGAGGTCGGTGTCCCCTGATGTCTGTGTATTAGGAGGAGGGGATAGGTCAGTGCCCCATGTGTCTGTGTATTAGGAGGAGGGGAGAGGTCAGTGTCCCCTGGTGTATGTGTATTAGGAGGAAGGGAGAGGTCAGTGTCCCCTGGTGTCTGTGTATTAGGAGGAAGGGAGAGGTCAGTGTCCCCTGGTGTCTGTGTATTAGGAGGAGGGGAGAGGTCGGTGTCTTTGTATTAGGAGGAGGGGAGAGGTCAGTGTCCCCTGGTGTCTGTGTATTAGGAGGAGGGGAGAGGTCAGTGCCCCCTGATGTCTGTGTATGAGGAGGAGGGGAGAGGTCAGTGTCCCCTGATGTCTGTGTATTAGGAGGAGGGGAGAGGTCAGTGTGTCCTGATGTCTGTGTATTAGAAGGAGGGGAGAGGTCAGTGTACCCTGGTGTCTGTGTATTAGGAGGAGGGAAGAGGTCAGTGCCTCCTGGTGTCTGTGTATTAGGTGGAGGGGAGAGGTCAGTGCCCCCTGATGTCTGTGTATTAGGAGGAGGGGAGAGGTCAGTGTGCCCTGGTGTCTGTGTATTAGGAGGAGGGGAGAGGTCAGTGCCTCCTGGTGTCTGTGTATTAGGAGGAGGGGAGAGGTCAGTGCCCCCTGATGTCTGTGTATTAGGAGGAGGGGAGAGGTAAGTGCCCCCTGATGTCTGTGTATTAGGAGGAGGGGAGAGGTCAGTGCCCCGTGGTGTCTGTGTATTAGGAGGAGGAGAGGTCAGTGTCCACTGGTGTCTGTGTATTAGAAGGGGAGAGGTCAGTGTCCCCTGATGTCTGTGTATTAGGAGGAGAAGAGAGGTCAGTGCCCCCTGATATCTGTGTATTAGGAGGATGGTAGAGGTCAGTGCCCCGGGTGTCTGTGTATTAGGAGGAGGGGAGAGGTCAGTGCCCCCTGATGTCTGTGTATTAGGAGGAGGGTAGAGGTCAGTGCCCATTGATGTCTGTGTATTAGGAGGAGGGGAGAGGTCAGGGTCCTGATGTCTGTGTATTAGGAGGAGGGGAGAGGTCAGTGTGTCCTGGTGTCTGTATTAGGAGGAGGGAAGAGGTCGGTGCCCCTGATGTCTGTGTATTAGGAGGAGAGGCCAGTGTCCCCTGATGTCTGTATATTAAGAGAAGGGGAGAGGTCAGTGCCCCCTGATGTCTGTGTATTAGGAGGAGGGGAGAGGTCAGTGTGTCCTGATGTCTGTGTATTAGGAGGAGGGGAGAGGTCAGTGTCCCCTGATGTCTGTGTATTAGGAGGAGGGGAGAGGTCAGTGCCCCTGGTGTCTGTATATTATGAGGAGGGGAGAGGTTAGTGTGCCCTGATGTCTGTATATTAAGAGAAGGGGAGAGGTCAGTGCCTCCTGATGTCTGTGTATTAGGAGGAGGGGAGAGGTCAGTGCCCCTTGGTGTCTGTATTAGGAGGAGGGGAGAGGTCAGTGCCCCCTGATGTCTGTGTATTAGGAGAAGGGGAGAGGTCAGTGCCCCCTGATGTCTGTGTATTAGGAGGAGGGGAGAGGTCAGTGCCCCCTGATGTCTGTGTATTAGGAGGAGGGGAGAGGTCAGTGCCCCCTGGTGTCTGTGTATTAGGAGGAGGGTATAGGTCAGTGCCCCCTGATGTCTGTGTATTAGGAGGAGGGGAGAGGTCAGTGTCCCCTGGTGTCTGTGTATTAGGAGGAGGAGAGGTCAGTGTCTCCTGGTGTCTGTGTATTAGGAGGGGAGAGGTCAGTGTCTCCTGGTGTCTGTGTATTAGGAGGAGGGGAGAGGTCAGTGTATCCTGATGTCTGTATTAGGAGGAGGGGAGAGGTCAGTGTCCTCTGATGTCAGTGTATTAGGAGGAGGGGAGAGGTCAGTGCCCCCTGATGTCTGTGTATTAGGAGGAGGGAAGAGGTCAGTGTCCCCTGGTGTCTGTGTATTAGGAGGAGGAGAGGTCAGTGTCCCCTGGTGTCTGTGTATTAGGAGGAAGAGAGGTCAGTGTCCCCTGATGCCTGTGTATTAGGAGGAGGGGAGAGGTCAGTGTATCCTGGTGTATGTGTATTAGGAGGAGGGGAGAGGTCAGTGCCCCCTGATGTCTGTGTATTAGGAGGAGGAGAGGTCAGTGTCCCCTGATGTCTGTGTATTAGGAGGAGGGGAGAGGTCGGTGTACCCTGGTGTCTGTGTATTAGGAGGAGGGGAGAGGTCAGTGTACCCTGGTGTCTGTGTATTAGGAGGAGGGGAGAGGTCAGGGTCCTGATGTCTGTGTATTAGGAGGAGGAGAGGTCAGTGTGCCCTGGTGTCTGTGTATTAGGAGGAGGGGAGAGGTCAGTGTACCCTGGTGTCTGTGTATTAGGAGGAGGAGAGGTCAGTGTGCCCTGGTGTCTGTATATTAGGAGGAGGGGAGAGGTCAGTGCCCCCTGATGTCTGTGTATGAGGAGGAGGGGAGAGGTCAGTGTCCCCTGATGTCTGTGTATTAGGAGGAGGGGAGAGGTCAGTGTCCCCTGATGTCTGTGTATTAGGAGGAGGGGAGAGGTCAGTGTGTCCTGATGTCTGTGTATTAGAAGGAGGGGAGAGGTCAGTGTACCCTGGTGTCTGTGTATTAGGAGGAGGGGAGAGGTCAGTGTACCCTGATGTCTGTGTATTAGGAGGAGGGGAGAGGTCAGTGTGCCCTGGTGTCTGTGTATTAGGAGGGGAGAGGTCAGTGTGCCCTGGTGTCTGTGTATTAGGAGGGGAGAGGTCAGTGTACCCTGGTGTCTGTGTATTAGGAGGAGGGGAGAGGTCAGTGCCCCCTGATGTCTGTGTATTAGGAGGAGGGGAGAGGTAAGTGCCCCCTGATGTCTGTGTATTAGGAGGAGGGGAGAGGTCAGTGCCCCGTGGTGTCTGTGTATTAGGAGGAGGAGAGGTCAGTGTCCACTGGTGTCTGTGTATTAGAAGGGGAGAGGTCAGTGTCCCCTGATGTCTGTGTATTAGGAGGAGAAGAGAGGTCAGTGCCCCCTGATATCTGTGTATTAGGAGGAGAAGAGAGGTCAGTGCCCCCTGATATCTGTGTATTAGGAGGATGGTAGAGGTCAGTGTCCCCTGATGTCTGTATATTAAGAGAAGGGGAGAGGTCAGTGCCTCCTGATGTCTGTGTATTAGGAGGAGGGGAGAGGTCAGTGCCCCTTGGTGTCTGTATTAGGAGGAGGGGAGAGGTCAGTGCCCCCTGATGTCTGTGTATTAGGAGGAGGGTAGAGGTCAGTGCCCATTGATGTCTGTGTATTAGGAGGAGGGGAGAGGTCAGGGTTCTGATGTCTGTGTATTAGGAGGAGGGGAGAGGTCAGTGTGTCCTGGTGTCTGTATTAGGAGGAGGGAAGAGGTCGGTGCCCCTGATGTCTGTGTATTAGGAGGAGAGGCCAGTGTCCCCTGATGTCTGTATATTACGAGAAGGGGAGAGGTCAGTGCCCCCTGATGTCTGTGTATTAGGAGGAGGGGAGAGGTCAGTGTGTCCTGATGTCTGTGTATTAGGAGGAGGGGAGAGGTCAGTGTCCCCTGATGTCTGTGTATTAGGAGGAGGGGAGAGGTCAGTGCCCCTGGTGTCTGTATATTATGAGGAGGGGAGAGGTTAGTGTGCCCTGATGTCTGTATATTAAGAGAAGGGGAGAGGTCAGTGCCTCCTGATGTCTGTGTATTAGGAGGAGGGGAGAGGTCAGTGCCCCTTGGTGTCTGTATTAGGAGGAGGGGAGAGGTCAGTGCCCCCTGATGTCTGTGTATTAGGAGAAGGGGAGAGGTCAGTGCCCCCTGATGTCTGTGTATTAGGAGGAGGGGAGAGGTCAGTGCCCCCTGGTGTCTGTGTATTAGGAGGAGGGGAGAGGTCAGTGCCCCCTGATGTCTGTGTATTAGGAGGAGGTGAGAGAACAGTGCCCCCTGATGTCTGTGTATTAGGAGGAGGGGAGAGGTCAGTGTCCCCTGATGTCTGTGTATTAGGAGGAGGGGAGAGGTCAGTGTCCCCTGATGTCTATGTATTAGGAGGAGGGGAGAGGTCAGTGCCCCTTGGTGTCTGTGTATTAGGAGGAGGGGAGAGGTCAGTGCCCCTTGGTGTCTGTGTATTAGGAGGAGGGGAGAGGTCAGTGTACCCTGGTGTATGTGTATTAGGAGGAGGAGAGGTCAGTGTGCCCTGTTGTCTGTGTATAAGTAGGAGGGGAGAGGTCAGTGTACCCTGGTGTCTGTGTATTAGGAGGAGAAGAGAGGTCAGTGCCCCCTGATAACGGTGTATTAGGAGGAGGGGAGAGGTCAATGCCCCCTGATGTCTGTGTATTAGGAGGAGGGGAGAGGTCAGTTCCCCCTGATGTCTGTGTATTAGGAGGAGGGGAGAGGTCAGTGTCCCCTGATGTCTGTGTATTAGGAGGAGGGGAGAGGTCAGTGCCCATTGATGTCTGTGTATTAGGAGGAGAGGAGAGGTCAGTGTCCTGATGTCTGTGTATTAGGAGGAGGGGAGAGGTCACTGTGTCCTGATGTCTGTGTATTAGGAGGATGGGAGAGGTCAGTGTCCCCTGGTGTCTGTGTATTAGGAGGAGGGGAGAGATTAGTGCCCCTTGGTGTCTGTATTAGGAAGAGGGGAGAGGTTGGTGCCCCCTGATGTCTGTGTATTAGGAGGAGGGGAGAGATCAGTGTCCCCTGGTGTCTGTATTAGGAGGGGAGAGGTCAGTGCCCCCTTATGTCTATGTATTAGGAGGAGGGGAGAGGTCAGTGTCCCCTGATGTCTGTGTATTAGGAGAAGGGAAGAGGTCAGTGTCCCCTGGTGTCTGTGTATTAGGAGGAGGAGAGGTCAGTGTCCCCTGATGTCTGTGTATTAGGAGGAGGGGAGAGGTCAGTGTCCCCTGATGTCTGTGTATTAGGAGGAGGGGAGAGGTCAGTGTCCCCTGGTGTCTATGTATTAGGAGGAGGGGAGAGGTCGGTGTGTCCTGTTGTCTGTGTATTAGGAGGAGGGGAGAGGTAAGTGCCCCCTGATGTCTGTGTATTAGGAGGAGGGGAGAGGTCAGTGTCCCCTGAAGTCTGTGTATTAGGAGGGGGAGAAAGGTCAGTGCCCCCTGATGTCTGTGTATTAGGAGGAGGGGAGAGGTCAGTGTGTCCTGATGTCTGTGTAGTAAGAGGAGGGGAGAGGTCAGTGCCCCCTGATGTCTGTATATTAGGAGGAGGGGAGAGGTCAGTGCCTCCTGATGTCTGTGTATTAGGAGGAGGGGAGAGGTCAGTGCCCCTTGGTGTCTGTGTATTAGGAGAAGGGGAGAGGTCAGTGTCCCCTGATGTCTGTGTATTAGGAGGAGGGGAGAGGTCAGTTCCCATTGATGTCTGTGTATTAGGAGGAGGGGAGAGGTCAGTGTCCTGATGTCTGTGTATTAGGAGGAGGGGAGAGGTCAGTGTCCTGATACCTGTATATTAGGAGGAGGGGAGAGGTCAGTGCCCCCTGATGTCTGTGTATTAGGAGGAGGGGAGAGGTCAGTGCCCCTGGTGTCTGTGTATTAGGAGGAGGGGAGAGGTCAGTGCCCCTGATGTCTGTATATTAGGAGGAGGGGAGAGGTCAGTGCCCCCTGATGTCTGTGTATTAGGAGGAGGGGAGAGGTCAGTGTCCCCTGGTGTCTGTGTATTAGGAGGGGAGAGGTCAGTGCCCCCGATGTCTGTGTATTAGGAGGAGGGGAGAGGTCGGTGCCACCTGATTCTGTGTATTAGGAGGAGGGGAGAGGTCAGTGCCCCCGGTGTCTGTATATTAGGAGGAGGGGAGAGGTCAGTGCCCCCTGATGTCTGTGTATTAGGAGGAGGGGAGAGGTCAGTACCCCCTGGTGTCTGTGTATTAGGAGGAGGGGAGAGGTCAGTGCCCCCTGGTGTCTGTGTATTAGGAGGAGGGGAGAGGTCAGTGTGTCCCCTGATGTCTGTGTATTAGGAGGAGGGGAGAGGTCAGTGCTCCCTGATGTCTGTGTATTAGGAGGAGGGGAAAGGTCAGTGCCCCCTGATGTCTGTGTATTAGGATGAGGGGAGAGGTCAGTGTCCCCTGATGTCTGTGTATTAGGAGGAGGGGAGAGGTCAGTGCCCCCTGATGTCTGTGTAATAGGAGGAAGGGAAAGGTCAGTGCCCCCTGATGTCTGTGTATTAGGATGAGGGGAGAGGTCAGTGTCCCCTGATGTCTGTGTATTAGGAGGAGGGGAGAGGTCAGTGTCCCCTGATGTCTGTGTATTAGGAGGAGGGGAGAGGTCAGTGTCCCCTGATGTCTGTGTATTAGGAGGAGGGGAGAGGTCAGTGTGTCCTGATGTCTGTGTATTAGGAGGAGGGGAGAGGTCAGTGCCCCTGGTGTCTGTATATTATGAGGAGGGGAGAGGTTAGTGTGCCCTGATGTCTGTATATTAAGAGAAGGGGAGAGGTCAGTGCCTCCTGATGTCTGTGTATTAGGAGGAGGGGAGAGGTCAGTGCCCCTTGGTGTCTGTATTAGGAGGAGGGGAGAGGTCAGTGCCCCCTGATGTCTGTGTATTAGGAGAAGGGGAGAGGTCAGTGCCCCCTGATGTCTGTGTATTTGGAGGAGGGGAGAGGTCAGTGCCCCCTGGTGTCTGTGTATTAGGAGGAGGGGAGAGGTCAGTGCCCCCTGTCTGTGTATTAGGAGGAGGTGAGAGAACAGTGCCCCCTGATGTCTGTGTATTAGGAGGAGGGGAGAGGTCAGTGTCCCCTGATGTCTGTGTATTAGGAGGAGGGGAGAGGTCAGTGTCCCCTGATGTCTCTGTATTAGGAGGAGGGGAGAGGTCAGTGCCCCTTGGTGTCTGTGTATTAGGAGGAGGAGGGGAGAGGTCAGTGCCCCTTGGTGTCTGTGTATTAGGAGGAGGGGAGAGGTCAGTGTACCCTGGTGTATGTGTATTAGGAGGAGGAGAGGTCAGTGTGCCCTGTTGTCTGTGTATAAGTAGGAGGGGAGAGGTCAGTGTACCCTGGTGTCTGTGTATTAGGAGGAGAAGAGAGGTCAGTGCCCCCTGATAACGGTGTATTAGGAGGAGGGGAGAGGTCAATGCCCCCTGATGTCTGTGTATTAGGAGGAGGGGAGAGGTCAGTTCCCCCTGATGTCTGTGTATTAGGAGGAGGGGAGAGGTCAGTGTCCCCTGATGTCTGTGTATTAGGAGGAGGGGAGAGGTCAGTGCCCATTGATGTCTGTGTATTAGGAGGAGAGGAGAGGTCAGTGTCCTGATGTCTGTGTATTAGGAGGAGGGGAGAGGTCACTGTGTCCTGATGTCTGTGTATTAGGAGGATGGGAGAGGTCAGTGTCCCCTGATGTCTGTGTATTAGGAGGAGGGGAGAGATTAGTGCCCCTTGGTGTCTGTATTAGGAAGAGGGGAGAGGTTGGTGCCCCCTGATGTCTGTGTATTAGGAGGAGGGGAGAGATCAGTGTCCCCTGGTGTCTGTATTAGGAGGGGAGAGGTCAGTGCCCCCTTATGTCTATGTATTAGGAGGAGGGGAGAGGTCAGTGTCCCCTGATGTCTGTGTATTAGGAGAAGGGAAGAGGTCAGTGTCCCCTGGTGTCTGTGTATTAGGAGGAGGAGAGGTCAGTGTCCCCTGATGTCTGTGTATTAGGAGGAGGGGAGAGGTCAGTGTCCCCTGATGTCTGTGTATTAGGAGGAGGGGAGAGGTCAGTGTCCCCTGGTGTCTATGTATTAGGAGGAGGGGAGAGGTCGGTGTGTCCTGTTGTCTGTGTATTAGGAGGAGGGGAGAGGTAAGTGCCCCCTGATGTCTGTGTATTAGGAGGAGGGGAGAGGTCAGTGTCCCCTGAAGTCTGTGTATTAGGAGGGGGAGAAAGGTCAGTGCCCCCTGATGTCTGTGTATTAGGAGGAGGGGAGAGGTCAGTGTGTCCTGATGTCTGTGTAGTAAGAGGAGGGGAGAGGTCAGTGCCCCCTGATGTCTGTATATTAGGAGGAGGGGAGAGGTCAGTGCCTCCTGATGTCTGTGTATTAGGAGAAGGGGAGAGGTCAGTGTCCCCCGATGTCTGTGTATTAGGAGGAGGGGAGAGGTCAGTTCCCATTGATGTCTGTGTATTAGGAGGAGGGGAGAGGTCAGTGTCCTGATGTCTGTGTATTAGGAGGAGGGGAGAGGTCAGTGTCCTGATACCTGTATATTAGGAGGAGGGGAGAGGTCAGTGCCCCCTGATGTCTGTGTATTAGGAGGAGGGGAGAGGTCAGTGCCCCTGGTGTCTGTGTATTAGGAGGAGGGGAGAGGTCAGTGCCCCTGATGTCTGTATATTAGGAGGAGGGGAGAGGTCAGTGCCCCCTGATGTCTGTGTATTAGGAGGAGGGGAGAGGTCAGTGTCCCCTGGTGTCTGTGTATTAGGAGGGGAGAGGTCAGTGCCCCCGATGTCTGTGTATTAGGAGGAGGGGAGAGGTCGGTGCCACCTGATTCTGTGTATTAGGAGGAGGGGAGAGGTCAGTGCCCCCGGTGTCTGTATATTAGGAGGAGGGGAGAGGTCAGTGCCCCCTGATGTCTGTGTATTAGGAGGAGGGGAGAGGTCAGTACCCCCTGGTGTCTGTGTATTAGGAGGAGGGGAGAGGTCAGTACCCCCTGGTGTCTGTGTATTAGGAGGAGGGGAGAGGTCAGTGCCCCCTGGTGTCTGTGTATTAGGAGGAGGGGAGAGGTCAGTGTGTCCCCTGATGTCTGTGTATTAGGAGGAGGGGAGAGGTCAGTGCTCCCTGATGTCTGTGTATTAGAAGGAGGGGAAAGGTCAGTGCCCCCTGATGTCTGTGTATTAGGATGAGGGGAGAGGTCAGTGTCCCCTGATGTCTGTGTATTAGGAGGAGGGGAGAGGTCAGTGCCCCCTGATGTCTGTGTAATAGGAGGAAGGGAAAGGTCAGTGCCCCCTGATGTCTGTGTATTAGGATGAGGGGAGAGGTCAGTGTCCCCTGATGTCTGTGTATTAGGAGGAGGGGAGAGGTCAGTGTCCCCTGATGTCTGTGTATTAGGAGGAGGGGAGAGGTCAGTGTCCCCTGATGTCTGTGTATTAGGAGGAGGGGAGAGGTCAGTGCCCCCTGATGTCTGTGTAATAGGAGGAAGGGAAAGGTCAGTGCCCCCTGATGTCTGTGTATTAGGATGAGGGGAGAGGTCAGTGTCCCCTGATGTCTGTGTATTAGGAGGAGGGGAGAGGTCAGTGCCCCCTGATGTCTGTGTATTAGGAGGAGGGGAGACGTCAGTGCCCCCTGGTGTCTGTATTAGGATGAGGGGAGAGGTCAGTGTCCCCTGGTGTCTGTGTATTAGGAGGAGGGGAGAGGTCAGTGCCCCCTGTTGTCTGTGTATTAGGAGGAGGGGGAGAGGTCAGTGCCCCCTGATGTCTGTGTATTAGGAGGATGGGAGAGGTCGGTGCCACCTGATGTCTGTGTATTAGAAGGAGGGGAGAGGTCAGTGCCCCCGGTGTCTGTATATTAGGAGGAGGGGAGAGGTCAGTGCCCCCTGATGTCTGTGTATTAGGAGGAGGGGAGAGGTCAGTGTGTCCCCTGATGTCTGTGTATTAGGAGGAGGGGAGAGGTCAGTGTCCCCTGATGTCTGTGTATTAGGAGGAGGGGAGAGGTCAGTGCCCCCTGATGTCTGTGTATTAGGAGGAGGGGAGAGGTCAGTGCCCCCTGGTGTCTGTGTATTAGGAGGAGGGGAGAGGTCAGTGCCCCCTGATGTCTGTGTATTAGGAGGAGGGGAGAGGTCAGTGCCCCCTGATGTCTGTGTATTAGGAGGAGGGGAGAGGTCAGTGCCCCCTGGTGTCTGTGTATTAGGAGGAGGGGAGAGGTCAGTGCCCCCTGATGTCTGTGTATTAGGATGAGGGGAGAGGTCAGTGCCCCCTGATGTCTGTGTATTAGGAGGAGGGGAGAGGTCAGTGCCCCCTGATGTCTGTGTATTAGGAGGAGGGGAAAGGTCAGTGCCCCCTGATGTCTGTGTATTAGGATGAGGGGAGAGGTCAGTGTCCCCTGATGTCTGTGTATTAGGAGGAGGGGAGAGGTCAGTGCCCCCTGATGTCTGTGTATTAGGAGGAGGGGAGAGGTCAGTGCCCCCGGTGTCTGTATATTAGGAGGAGGGGAGAGGTCAGTGTCCCCTGATGTCTGTGTATTAGGAGGAGGGGAGAGGTCAGTGCCCCCTGATGTCTGTGTATTAGGAGGAGGGGAAAGGTCAGTGCCCCCTGATGTCTGTGTATTAGGATGAGGGGAGAGGTCAGTGTCCCCTGATGTCTGTGTATTAGGAGGAGGGGAGAGGTCAGTGCCCCCTGATGTCTGTGTAATAGGAGGAAGGGAAAGGTCAGTGCCCCCTGATGTCTGTGTATTAGGATGAGGGGAGAGGTCAGTGTCCCCTGATGTATGTGTATTAGGAGGAGGGGAGAGGTCAGTGTCCCCTGATGACTGTGTATTAGGAGGAGGGGAGAGGTCGGTGCCCCCGGTGTCTGTGTATTAGGAGATGACCTAGGAGGTACAGTATCTGGGGACACGGCTGTATAATGAAGCCGCTATGCCTGGACGGAGCTGATGAAGCTTACATGACACCGAGGAAGGAGCAGGAGAGGACGCTGAATAATTCATCTTGCTGTGTGGGGGGAGAACATTCATCTGTGTCACCCAGAGAGAGTATGAGCGCGATGTGACCCCATATGACCTGGGCTGACGCTCAGAGGTCACTCATCTGTATACATGCCGTACGCTGGTGGTGTTCTGATAGATACATGGCTGGTTCAGAGAGAGGCCACCATATACCATGTCAGCAGCAGGTCACTGACTACCGATGTATGACCTGCAGGACATCACTCACCAAACTCGTGCCGGACGGGTCCTGAGCATTGACCTCTGACCCCGACTCCAGCAGCTGCCGGATATCTGCCACCATCCTCATCTCCATAGCCGCCCGGGACTCTTCTATCTTCTCCTGGGTGATTCCTGCGGAGAATAGCACGCCACAGTTATTACACGTCAGACAGGTGATCTGATGCTGGATACTAGCAGTCCGCTGAGGTCCCCGTCTGCAGTATCGCTTCCTATGATAGGTCCCCAGAACCAAATCACAGCAACGTCGCTACAGAAGCAGCAGCTGCTGCACCAGCAGAGGTATCGCAACACAAACACCTTCCAGACCAAATCACCATCAAAGCCACAGTCTGCACCTGCACTCCCTCAACCTGTCCTGACAGGTTGAGGGAGTGCAGGCAGGGAAAGAGTGGAGGGTCAGACAGGCAGGCAGAGAGTGGAGGGCCAGGCAGGCAGGGAGAGAGAGTGGAGGGCGGGGCAGGCAGGGAGAGAGAGTGGAGGGTCAGGCAGGCAGGCAGAGAGGAGGGCCGGGCAGGCAGGTGAGAGAGTGGAGGGCCGGGCAGGCAGGTGAGAGAGTGGAGGGCCGGGCAGGCAGAGAGAGAGAGTGGAAGGCCGGCCAAGCAGGCAGAGAGAGGAGGGCCGGGCAGGCAGGTGAGAGACAGGAGGGCCGGGAAGGCAGGGAGAGAGACAGGAGGGCCGGGCAGGCAGGGAGAGAGAGTGGAGGGCCGGGCAGGCAGGGAGAGAGAGTGGAGGGCCGGGCAGGCAGGTGAGAGAGTGGAGGGCCGGGCAGGCAGGGAAAGAGTGGAGGGTCAGGCAGGCAGGCAGAGAGAGGAGGGCCGGGCAGGCAATGAGAGAGAGTGGAGGGCCGGGCAGGCAGGGAAAGAGTGGAGGGTCAGGCAGGCAGAGAGAGGAGGGCCGGGCAGGCAGGTGAGAGAGTGGAGGGCCGGGCAGGCAGGGAGAGAGAGTGGAAGGCCGGGCAGGCAGGCAGAGAGAGGAGGGCCGGGCAGGCAGGTGAGAAACAGGAGGGCCGGGCAGGCAGGTGAGAGACAGGAGGGCCGGGCTGGCAGGGTGAGAGAGAGGAGGGCCTGGCTGGCAGGGAAAGAGTGGAGGGTCAGGCAGGCAGGGAGAGAGAGGAGGGCCAGGCAGGCAGGTGAGAGAGAGGAGAGCCGGGCAGGCAGATGAGAGAGTGGAGGGCTGGGCAGGCAGGCAGGTGAGAGAGAGGAGGGCTGGGCAGGCAGGTGAGAGAGAGGAGGGCTGGGCAGGCAGGTGAGAGAGAGGAGGGCCGGGCAGGCAGGTGAGAGAGTGGAGGGCCGGGCAGGCAGGGAGAGAGTGGAGGGCCAGGCAGGCAGGGAGAGAGAGGAGGGCCGGGCAGGCAGGGAGAGAGAGGAGGGCAGGCAGGGAGAGAGAGGAGGGCCAGGCAGGGAGAGAGAGGAGGGCCGGGCTGGGAGAGAGAGGAGGGCCAGGCAGGGAGAGAGAGGAGGGCCGGGCTGGGCAGGCAGGTGAGAGAGAGGAGGGCCGGGCAGGCAGGTGAGAGAGAGGAGGGCCGGGCAGGCAGGGAGAGAGAGGAGGGCCGGGCAGGCAGGGAGAGAGAGGAGGGCCGGGCAGGCAGGGAGAGAGAGGAGGGCAGGCAGGGAGAGAGTGGAGGGCCAGGCAGGCAGGGAGAGAGAGGAGGGCCGGGCAGGCAGGGAGAGAGAGGAGGGCAGGCAGGGAGAGAGAGGAGGGCCAGGCAGGCAGGGAGAGAGAGGAGGGCCGGGCTGGGCAGGCAGGTGAGAGAGAGGAGGGCCGGGCAGGCAGGGAGAGAGAGGAGGGCCGGGCAGGCAGGGAGAGAGAGGAGGGCCGGGCAGGGAGAGAGAGAGAGGAGGGCCGGGCAGGCAGGGAGAGAGAGGAGGGCAGGCAGGGAGAGAGTGGAGGGCCAGGCAGGCAGGGAGAGAGAGGAGGGCCGGGCAGGCAGGGAGAGAGAGGAGGGCAGGCAGGGAGAGAGAGGAGGGCCAGGCAGGCAGGGAGAGAGAGGAGGGCCGGGCTGGGCAGGCAGGTGAGAGAGAGGAGGGCCGGGCAGGCAGGGAGAGAGAGGAGGGCCGGGCAGGCAGGGAGAGAGAGGAGGGCCGGGCAGGCAGGGAGAGAGAGGAGGGCCGGGCAGGCAGGGAGAGAGTGGAGGGCCGGACAGGCAGGGAGAGAGAGGAGGGCCGGGCAGGCAGGGAGAGAGAGGAGGGCCGGGCAGGCAGGGAGAGAGAGGAGGGCCGGGCAGGCAGGAAGAGAGTGGAGGGCCGGGCAGGCAGGGAGAGAGAGGAGGGCCGGGCAGGCAGGAAGAGAGTGGAGGGCCGGGCAGGCAGGGAGAGAGAGGAGGGCCGGGCAGGCAGGAAGAGAGTGGAGGGCCGGGCAGGCAGGGAGAGAGAGGAGGGCCGGGCAGGCAGGAAGAGAGAGGAGGGCCGGGCAGGCAGGAAGAGAGAGGAGGGCCGGGCAGGCAGGGAGAGAGTGGAGGGCCGGGCAGGCAGGGAGAGAGAGGAGGGCCGGGCAGGCAGGGAGAGAGTGGAGGGCCGGGCAGGCAGGGAGAGAGAGGAGGGCTGGGCAGGCAGGGAGAGAGTGGAGGGCCGGGCAGGCAGCGAGAGAGTGGAGGGCCAGAAACTTGGTACACAGTAATTCACCTTGCTCAGCCATGGCAGTTTCTATGTGGTCCAGCGTGGCATCATCCTCGCAGAGGTCATAGGGCATGTTGCCATCAGAATTCACAGCCAGTAGGTCGGCATTGCTGCAGAGAAGGAGAAGACACCAGATGATGGGATCAGGTCACACCCTGCTCGCCCTGTCTGACCGCCCGAGTAACAGTTTCCTTTACTTATCTACCCAGATCACTGCTGGTCCCTCATTACCCCATACATAGGGCATAATACAGCCCCTTGTTGCCTAGAGACAGAAATATAATTTGGCGGTAGGGGGTATCTCGGAGACTGCGGTCCCGGGTCACTAGTGGCCACTTACCCCGTCTGTCTTGTACCGGCCTCTACATATTCTGAATTATGGTTCCTATGAGTAATCGTACCAGGATCCCACCAACATGGTCTGGACCCACAGCAGAACCTTCCCTAGCAGATTACTGGCTGACACGCAATGACGGTTACCCCTGTCCTTCCCTATGTGGGTGCAGAGCGGCCCTGGGATCACACACCTCTGCCCCGGCGGCCCTGGGATCACACACCTCTGCCCCGGCGGCCCTGGGATCACACACCTCTGCCCCGGCGGCCCTGGGATCACACACCTCTGCCCCGGCGGCCCAGTGATTATGGCTGCAGGTCACTGACTTACTGTTTGATGAGTAGTTTCACCAGGTGGAGATGTCCGCAGGTGGCTGCAGCGTGGAGGGGCGTCCAGAGCTCACTGTCGCACGCGTTCACATTGGCCCCAGCATCAAGGAGCAATCTGACAATCTCCTCGTAGTCATCAATACAGCACTGAGGACAGGGGGAGAAGCACACAGGCGTCACTCGCCAGCCGGCAGCTGCGTCTGCGTCTTCATGCTACAACATGGCATAGCAGCCTAGCCCTCTCCTCACACAGCGTCACTCACCAGCCGACAGCTGCGTCGGGGTCTCCCTGCTACAACATGGCATTGCAGCTTAGCCCTCTCCTCATACAGGCGTCACTCACCAGCCGGCAGCTGCGTCGGCATCTCCCCGCTACAACATGGCATAGCAGCCAAGTCCTCTCCTCACTAGCCGGCAGCTGCGTCGGGGTCTCCCCACTACAACATGGCATAGCAGCCTAGCCCTCTCCTCACACAGCGTCACTCACCAGCCGGCAGCTGCATCGGCGTCTCCCCGCTACAACATGGCATAGCAGCCTAGCCCTCTCCTCACACAGCGTCACTCACCAGCCGGCAGCTGCATCGGCATCTCCCCGCTACAACATGGCATAGCAGCCTAGTCCTCTCCTCACTAGCTGGCAGCTGCGTCGGGGTCTCCCTGCTACAACATGGCATAGCAGCCTAGTCCTCTCCTCACTAGCCGGCAGCTGCGTCGGCGTCTTCATGCTACAACATGGCATAGCAGCCTAGCCCTCTCCTCATACAGCGTTACTCGCCAGCCAACAGCTGCGTAAGGGTCTCCCTGCTACAACATGGCATTGCAGCTTAGCCCTCTCCTCATACAGGCGTCACTCACCAGCCGGCAGCTGCGTCGGCATCTCCCCGCTACAACATGGCATAGCAGCCAAGTCCTCTCCTCACTAGCCGGCAGCTGCATCGGCATCTCCCCGCTACAACATGGCATAGCAGCCTAGCCCTCTCCTCACACAGCGTCACTCACCAGCCGGCAGCTGCATCGGCATCTCCCCGCTACAACATGGCATAGCAGCCTAGCCCTCTCCTCACACAGCGTCACTCACCAGCCGGCAGCTGCATCGGCATCTCCCCGCTACAACATGGCATAGCAGCCTAGTCCTCTCCTCACTAGCCGGCAGCTGCGTCGGGGTCTCCCTGCTACAACATGGCATAGCAGCCTAGCCCTCTCCTCACACAGCGTCACTCACCAGCCGGCAGCTGCGTCAGCATCTCCCTGCTACAACATGGCATCGCAGCCTAGCCCTCTCCTCATACAGCGTTACTCGCCAGCCAACAGCTGCGTAAGGGTCTCCCTGCTACAACATGGCATAGCAGCCTAGCCCTCTCCTCACTAGCCGGCAGCTGCGTCGGCGTCTCCCTGCTACAACATGGCATAGCAGCCTAGCCCTCTCCTCACACAGCGTTACTCGCCAGCCAACAGCTGCGTAAGGGTCTCCCTGCTACAACATGGCATAGCAGCCTAGCCCTCTCCTCACTAGCCGGCAGCTGCGTCGGCGTCTCCCTGCTACAACATGGCATAGCAGCCTAGCCCTCTCCTCACACAGCGTCACACACCAGCCAGCAACTGCGTCGGGGTCTCCCTGCTACAACATGGCAGAGCAGCCTAGTCCTCTCCTCACTAGCCGGCAGCTGCGTCGGGGTCTACCTGCTACAACATGGCATAGCAGCCTAGCCCTCTCCTCACTAGCCGACAACTGCGTCGGGGTCTCCCTGCTACAACATGGCATAGCAACCTAGTCCTCTCCTCACACAGCGTTACTCGCCAGCTGGCAGCTGCGTCGGCGTCTCCCCGCTACAACATGGAATAGCAGCCTAGCCCTCTCCTCACACAGCTTCACTCGCCAGCCGGCAGCTGCGTCGGCGTCTTCATGCTACAACATGGCATAGCAGCCTAGCCCTCTCCTCACACAGCGTCACTCACCAGCCGACAGCTGCGTCGGGGTCTCCCTGCTACAACATGGCATTGCAGCTTAGCCCTCTCCTCATACAGGCGTCACTCACCAGCCGGCAGCTGCGTCGGCATCTCCCCGCTACAACATGGCATAGCAGCCAAGTCCTCTCCTCACTAGCCGGCAGCTGCGTCGGGGTCTCCCCACTACAACATGGCATAGCAGCCTAGCCCTCTCCTCACACAGCGTCACTCACCAGCCGGCAGCTGCATCGGCGTCTCCCCGCTACTAGCCATCTCCTCACACAGCGTCACTCACCAGCCGGCAGCTGCATCGGCATCTCCCCGCTACAACATGGCATAGCAGCCTAGTCCTCTCCTCACTAGCCGGCAGCTGCGTCGGGGTCTCCCTGCTACAACATGGCATAGCAGCCTAGCCCTCTCCTCACACAGCGTCACTCACCAGCCGGCAGCTGCGTCAGCATCTCCCTGCTACAACATGGCATCGCAGCCTAGCCCTCTCCTCATACAGCGTTACTCGCCAGCCAACAGCTGCGTAAGGGTCTCCCTGCTACAACATGGCATAGCAGCCTAGCCCTCTCCTCACTAGCCGGCAGCTGCGTCGGCGTCTCCCTGCTACAACATGGCATAGCAGCCTAGCCCTCTCCTCACACAGCGTTACTCGCCAGCCAACAGCTGCGTAAGGGTCTCCCTGCTACAACATGGCATAGCAGCCTAGCCCTCTCCTCACTAGCCGGCAGCTGCGTCGGCGTCTCCCTGCTACAACATGGCATAGCAGCCTAGCCCTCTCCTCACACAGCGTCACACACCAGCCAGCAACTGCGTCGGGGTCTCCCTGCTACAACATGGCAGAGCAGCCTAGTCCTCTCCTCACTAGCCGGCAGCTGCGTCGGGGTCTACCTGCTACAACATGGCATAGCAGCCTAGCCCTCTCCTCACTAGCCGACAACTGCGTCGGGGTCTCCCTGCTACAACATGGCATAGCAACCTAGTCCTCTCCTCACACAGCGTTACTCGCCAGCTGGCAGCTGCGTCGGCGTCTCCCCGCTACAACATGGAATAGCAGCCTAGCCCTCTCCTCACACAGCTTCACTCACCAGCCGGCAGCTGCGTCGGCGTCTCCCTGCTACAACATCGCATAGCAGCCTAGCCCTCTCCTCACACAGCGTCACTCACCAGCCGGCAGCTGCGTCGGGGTCTCCCTTCTACAACATGGCATAGCAGCCTAGCCCTCTCCTCACTAGCCGACAGCTGCGTCGGGGTCTCCCTGCTACAACATGGCAGAGCAGCCTAGTCCTCTCCTCACTAGCCGGCAGCTGCGTCGGGGTCTCCACAATACAACATGGCATAGCAGCCTAGCACTCTCCTCACTAGCCGACAGCTGCGTCGGGGTCTCCCTGCTACAACATGGCATAGCAGCCTAGCCCTCTCCTCACTATCCGACAGCTGCGTCGGGGTCTCCCCGCTACAACATGGCAGAGCAGCCTAGTCCTCTCCTCACTAGCCGGCAGCTGCGTCGGGGTCTCCACACTACAACATGGCATAGCAGCCTAGCCCTCTCCTCAATAACAGACAGCTGCGTCGGGGTCTCCACAATACAACATGGTATAGCAGCCTAGCCCTCTCCTCACTAGCCGACAGCTGCGTTGGGGTCTCCCTACTACAACATGGCATAGCAGCCTAGCCCTCTCCTCACTAGCCGACAGCTGCGTCGGGGTCTCCCCGCTACAACATGGCAGAGCAGCCTAGTCCTCTCCTCACTAGACGGCACTGCGTCGGGGTCTCCACACTACAACATGGCATAGCAGCCTAGCCCTCTCCTCACTAGCCGATATGTATTACACTGGATGATGGGTTTATAGCTCATCGTTACCACATATAAACATGTGATATGTATTACACTGGATGATGGGTTTCATCGTTACCACATATAAACATGTGATATGTATTACACTGGATGATGGGTTTATAGCTCATCGTTACCACATATAAACATGCAATATGTATTACACTGGATGATGGGTTTATAGCTCATCGTTACCACATATAAACATGCAATATGTATTACACTGGATGACGGGTTTCATCGTTTCCACATATAAACATGTGATATGTATTACACTGGGGGGGGGGGGGGGGATTAGGATACAGGAGGAGTGGGTTAGGGTCAGTCACTAGGGTGGGGGTTAGGCACTAGGGTGAGGGTTAGGGTTAGTGAGGGGAGGATTAGGCTACAGGAGGAGTAGGTTAGGGTCAGACACTAGGGTGGGGGTTAGGCACTAGGGTGAGGGTTAGGGTTAGCGAGGGGAGGATTAGGCTACAGGAGGGGTGGGTTAGGGTCAGTCACTAGGGTGAGGGTTAGGCACTAGGGTGAGGGTTAGGCACTAGGGGAGGGTTAGGGTTAGTGAGGGGAGGATTAGGCTACAGGAGGGGTGGGTTAGGGTCAGTCACTATGGTGAGGGTTAGGCACTAGGGGAGGATTAGGGTTAGTGAGGGGGAGGATTAGGCTACAGGAGGAGTGGGTTAGGGACAGTCACTAGGGTGGGGGTTAGGCACTAGGGTGAGGGTTAGGGTTAGTGAGGGGAGGATTAGGCTACAGGAGGGGTGGGTTAGGGTCAGTCACTAGGGTGAGGGTTAGGCACTAGGGGAGGGTTAGGGTTAGTGAGGGGAGGATTAGGCTACAGGAGGGGTGGGTTAGGGTCAGTCACTATGGTGAGGGTTAGGCACTAGGGGAGGATTAGGGTTAGTGAGGGGGAGGATTAGGCTACAGGAGGGGTGGGTTAGGGTCAGACACTAGGGTGAGGGTTAGACACTAGGGGAGGGTTAGGGTTAGTGAGGGGAGGATTAGGCTACAGGAGGAGTAGGTTAGGGTCAGACACTAGGGTGGGGGTTAGGCACTAGGGTGAGGGTTAGGGTTAGTGAGGGGAGGATTAGGCTACAGGAGGGGTGGGTTAGGGTCAGTCACTAGGGTGAGGGTTAGGCACTAGGGGAGGATTAGGGTTAGTGAGTGGGGGATTAGGATACAGGAGGGGTGGGTTAGGGTCAGACACTAGGGTGAGGGTTAGGCACTAGGGGAGGATTAGGGTTAGTGAGTGGGGGATTAGGATACAGGAGGGGTGGGTTAGGGTCAGTCACTAGGGTGAGGGTTAGGCACTAGGGGAGGATTAGGGTTAGTGAGGGGAGGATTAGGCTACAGGAGGGGTGGGTTAGGGTCAGTCACTAGGGTGAGGGTTAGGCACTAGGGGAGGATTAGGATTAGGGTTAGTGAGTGGGGGATTAGGATACAGGAGGGGTGGGTTAGGGTCAGATACTAGGGTGAGGGTTAGGCACTAGGGGAGGATTAGGGTTAGTGAGGGGAGGATTAGGCTACAGGAGGAGTGGGTTAGGGTCAGTCACTAGGGTGAGGGTTAGACACTAGGGGAGGGTTAGGGTTAGTGAGGGGAGGATTAGGCTACAGGAGGAGTAGGTTAGGGTCAGACACTAGGGTGAGGGTTAGGCACTAGGGGAGGATTAGGGTTAGTGAGGGGAGGATTAGGCTACAGGAGGGTGGGTTAGGGTCAGACACTAGGGTGACGGTTAGGCACTAGGGGAGGATTAGGATTAGGGTTAGTGAGTGGGGGATTAGGATACAGGAGGGGTGGGTTAGGGTCAGACACTAGGGTGAGGGTTAGGCACTAGGGGAGGATTAGGGTTAGTGAGGGGAGGATTAGGATACAGGAGGAGTGGGTTAGGGTCAGACACTAGGGTGAGGGTTAGGCACTAGGGGAGGGTTAGGGTTAGTGAGGGGAGGATTAGGATACAGGAGGGGTGGGTTAGGGTCAGACACTAGGGTGAGGGTTAGGCACTAGGGGAGGATTAGGATTAGGGTTAGTGAGTGGGGGATTAGGATACAGGAGGGGTGGGTTAGGGTCAGACACTAGGGTGAGGGTTAGGCACTAGGGGAGGATTAGGGTTAGTGAGGGGAGGATTAGGATACAGGAGGGGTGGGTTAGGGTCAGACACTAGGGTGAGGGTTAGGCACTAGGGGAGGATTAGGGTTAGTGAGGGGAGGATTAGGATACAGGAGGGGTGGGTTAGGGTCAGACACTAGGGTGAGGGTTAGGCACTAGGGGAGGATTAGGATTAGGGTTAGTGAGTGGGGGATTAGGATACAGGAGGGGTGGGTTAGGGTCAGACACTAGGGTGAGGGTTAGGCACTAGGGGAGAATTAGGGTTAGTGAGGGGGGAGGATTAGGCTACAGGAGGGGTGGGTTAGGGTCAGACACTAGGGTAAGGGTTAGGCACTAGGGGAGGATTAGGGTTAGTGAGGGGGAGGATTAGGATACAGGAGGAGTGGGTTAGGGTCAGACCCTAGGGTGAGGGTTAGGCACTAGGGGAGGGTTAGGGTTAGTGAGGGGAGGATTAGGCTACAGGAGGGGTGGGTTAGGGTCAGTCACTAGGGTGAGGGTTAGGCACTAGGGGAGGATTAGGGTTAGTGAGGGGAGGATTAGGCTACAGGAGGGGTGGGTTAGGGTCAGACACTAGGGTGAGGGTTAGGCACTAGGGGAGGATTAGGGTTAGGGTTAGTGAGGGGAGGATTAGGCTACAGGAGGGGTGGGTTAGGGTCAGTCACTAGGGTGAGGGTTAGGCACTAGGGGAGGATTAGGGTTAGTGAGGGAAGGATTAGGCTACAGGAGGGGTGGGTTAGGGTCAGTCACTAGGGTGAGGGTTAGGCACTAGGGGAGGATTAGGCTACAGGAGGGGTGGGTTAGGGTCAGTCACTAGGGTGAGGGTTAGGCACTAGGGGAGGATTAGGGTTAGTGAGGGGAGGATTAGGCTACAGGAGGGGTGGGTTAGGGTCAGTCACTAGGGTGAGGGTTAGGCACTAGGGGAGGATTAGGGTTAGTGAGGGGAGGATTAGGCTACAGGAGGGGTGGGTTAGGGTCAGACACTAGGGTGAGGGTTAGGCACTAGGGGAGGATTAGGGTTAGGGTTAGTGAGGGGAGGATTAGGCTACAGGAGGAGTGGGTTAGGGTCAGACACTAGGGTGAGGGTTAGGCACTAGGGGAGGATTAGGGTTAGTGAGGGGAGGATTAGGATACAGGAGGGGTGGGTTAGGGTCAGACACTAGGGTGAGGGTTAGGCACTAGGGGAGGATTAGGATTAGGGTTAGTGAGTGGGGGATTAGGATACAGGAGGGGTGGGTTAGGGTCAGACACTAGGGTGAGGGTTAGGCACTAGGGGAGGATTAGGGTTAGTGAGGGGAGGATTAGGATACAGGAGGGGTGGGTTAGGGTCAGACACTAGGGTGAGGGTTAGGCACTAGGGGAGGATTAGGGTTAGTGAGGGGAGGATTAGGATACAGGAGGGGTGGGTTAGGGTCAGACACTAGGGTGAGGGTTAGGCACTAGGGGAGGATTAGGATTAGGGTTAGTGAGTGGGGGATTAGGATACAGGAGGGGTGGGTTAGGGTCAGACACTAGGGTGAGGGTTAGGCACTAGGGGAGGATTAGGGTTAGTGAGGGGGGAGGATTAGGCTACAGGAGGGGTGGGTTAGGGTCAGACACTAGGGTAAGGGTTAGGCACTAGGGGAGGATTAGGGTTAGTGAGGGGAGGATTAGAATACAGGAGGGGTGGGTTAGGGTCAGACACTAGGGTAAGGGTTAGGCAGTAGGGGAGGATTAGGGTTAGTGAGGGGGAGGATTAGGATACAGGAGGAGTGGGTTAGGGTCAGACCCTAGGGTGAGGGTTAGGCACTAGGGGAGGGTTAGGGTTAGTGAGGGGAGGATTAGGCTACAGGAGGGGTGGGGTGAGGGTTAGGCACTAGAGGAGGATTAGGGTTAGTGAGGGGAAGATTAGGCTACAGGAGGGGTGGGTTAGGGTCAGACACTAGGGTGGGGGTTAGGCACTAGGGGAGGATTAGGGTTAGTGAGGGAAGGATTAGGCTACAGGAGGGGTGGGTTAGGGTCAGTCACTAGGGTGAGGGTTAGGCACTAGGGGAGGATTAGGGTTAGTGAGGGAAGGATTAGGCTACAGGAGGGGTGGGTTAGGGTCAGTCACTAGGGTGAGGGTTAGGCACTAGGGGAGGATTAGGGTTAGTGAGGGGAGGATTAGGCTACAGGAGGGGTGGGTTAGGGTCAGTCACTAGGGTGAGGGTTAGGCACTAGGGGAGGATTAGGGTTAGTGAGGGGAGGATTAGGCTACAGGAGGGGTGGGTTAGGGTCAGACACTAGGGTGAGGGTTAGGCACTAGGGGAGGATTAGGGTTAGGGTTAGTGAGGGGAGGATTAGGCTACAGGAGGGGTGGGTTAGGGTCAGTCACTAGGGTGAGGGTTAGGCACTAGGGGAGGATTAGAGTCAGTGAGGGGAGGATTAGGCTACAGGAGGAGTAGGTTAGGGTCAGTCACTAGGGTGAGGGTTAGACACTAGGGGAGGATTAGGGTTAGTGAGGGGAGGATTAGGCTACAGGAGGGGTGGGTTAGGGTCAGACACTAGGGTGAGGGTTAGGCACTAGGGGAGGATTAGGGTTAGTGAGGGGAGGATTAGGATACAGGAGGGGTGGGTTAGGGTCAGATACTAGGGTGAGGGTTAGGCACAAGGGGAGGATTAGGGTTAGTGAGGGGAGGATTAGGCTACAGGAGGAGTGGGTTAGGGTCAGACACTAGGGTGGGGGTTAGGCACTAGGGGAGGATTAGGGTTAGTGAGGGGAGGATTAGGCTACAGGAGGAGTGGGTTAGGGTCAGACACTAGGGTGAGGGTTAGGCACTAGGGGAGGATTAGGGTTAGTGAGGGGAGGATTAGGATACAGGAGGGGTGGGTTAGGGTCAGACACTAGGGTGAGGGTTAGGCACTAGGGGAGGATTAGGGTTAGTGAGTGGGGGATTAGGATACAGGAGGGGTGGGTTAGGGTCAGACACTAGGGTGGGGGATAGGCACTAGGGGAGGATTAGGGTTAGTGAGGGGAGGATTAGGCTACAGGAGGGGTGGGTTAGGGTCAGACACTAGGGTGGGGGTTAGGCACTAGGGGAGGATTAGGGTTAGTGAGGGGAGGATTAGGTTACAGGAGGGGTGGGTTAGGGTCAGACACTAGGGTGGGGGTTAGGCACTAGGGGAGGATTAGGGTTAGTGAGGGGAGGATTAGGTTACAGGAGGGGTGGGTTAGGGTCAGACACTAGGGTGGGGGTTAGGCACTAGGGGAGGATTAGGGTTAGTGAGGGGAGGATTAGGCTACAGGAGGGGTGGGTTAGGGTCAGACACTAGGGTGGGGGTTAGGCACTAGGGGAGGATTAGGGTTAGTGAGGGGAGGATTAGGCTACATGAGGGGTGGGTTAGGGTCAGACACTAGGGTGAGGGTTAGGCACTGGGGGGAGGATTAGGGTTAGTGAGGGGAGGATTAGGCTACAGGAGGGGTGGGTTAGGGTCAGTCACTAGGGTGGGGGATAGGCACTAGGGGAGGATTAGGGTTAGTGAGGGGAGGATTAGGCTACAGGAGGGGTGGGTTAGGGTCAGTCACTAGGGTGGGGGATAGGCACTAGGGGAGGATTAGGGTTAGTGAGGGGAGGATTAGGCTACAGGAGGAGTAGGTTAGGGTCAGACACTAGGGTAAGGGTTAGGCAGTAGGGGAGGATTAGGGTTAGTGAGGGGAGGATTAGGCTACAGGAGGGGTGGGTTAGGGTCAGACACTAGGGTGAGGGTTAGGCACTAGGGGAGGATTAGGGTTAGTGAGGGGAGGATTAGGCTACAGGAGGAGTGGGAGAGGGTCAGTCACTAGGGTGAGGGTTAGGCACTAGGGGAGGATTAGGGTTAGTGAGGGGAGGATTAGGCTACAGGAGGGGTGGGTTAGGGTCAGTCACTAGGGTGGGGGATAGGCACTAGGGGAGGATTAGGGTTAGTGAGGGGAGGATTAGGCTACAGGAGGAGTGGGTTAGGGTCAGTCACTAGGGTGAGGGTTAGACACTAGGGGAGGATTAGGGTTAGTGAGGGGAGGATTAGGCTACAGGAGGAGTAGGTTAGGGTCAGACACTAGGGTAAGGGTTAGGCAGTAGGGGAGGATTAGGGTTAGTGAGGGGAGGATTAGGCTACAGGAGGGGTGGGTTAGGGTCAGACACTAGGGTGAGGGTTAGGCACTAGGGGAGGATTAGGGTTAGTGAGGGGAGGATTAGGCTACAGGAGGGGTGGGTTAGGGTCAGACACTAGGGTGGGGGTTAGGCACTAGGGGAGGATTAGGGTTAGTGAGGGGAGGATTAGGCTACAGGAGGGGTGGGTTAGGGTCAGTCACTAGGGTGGGGGTTAGGCACTAGTGGAGGATTAGGGTTAGTGAGGGGGAGGATTAGGCTACAGGAGGGGTGGGTTAGGGTCAGACACTAGGGTGGGGGTTAGGCACTAGGGGAGGATTAGGGTTAGTGAGGGGAGGATTAGGCTACAGGAGGGGTGGGTTAGGGTCAGTCACTAGGGTGGGGGTTAGGCACTAGGGGAGGATTAGGGTTAGTGAGGGGAGGATTAGGCTACATGAGGGGTGGGTTAGGGTCAGACACTAGGGTGAGGGTTAGGCACTGGGGGGAGGATTAGGGTTAGTGAGGGGAGGATTAGGCTACATGAGGGGTGGGTTAGGGTCAGACACTAGGGTGAGGGTTAGGCACTAGGGGAGGATTAGGGTTAGTGAGGGGAGGATTAGGCTACAGGAGGGGTGGGTTAGGGTCAGACACTAGGGTGGGGATTAGGCACTAGGGGAGGATTAGGGTTAGTGAGGGGAGGATTAGGCTACAGGAGGAGTAGGTTAGGGTCAGACACTAGGGTGAGGGTTAGGCACTAGGGGAGGATTAGGGTTAGTGAGGGGAGGATTAGGATACAGGAGGGGTGGGTTAGGGTCAGTCACTAGGGTGGGGGTTAGGCACTGGGGGGGAGGATTAGGGTCAGGGTTAGTGAGGGGAGGATTAGGCTACATGAGGGGTGGGTTAGGGTCAGACACTAGGGTGAGGGTTAGGCACTAGGGGAGGATTAGGGTTAGTGAGGGGAGGATTAGGCTACAGGAGGGGTGGGTTAGGGTCAGTCACTAGGGTGAGGGTTAGACACTAGGGGAGGATTAGGGTTAGTGAGGGGAGGATTAGGCTACAGGAGGAGTGGGTTAGGGTCAGACACTAGGGTGGGGGTTAGGCACTGGGGGGAGGATTAGGGTTAGTGAGGGGAGGATTAGGCTACATGAGGGGTGGGTTAGGGTCAGACACTAGGGTGGGGGTTAGGCACTAGGGGAGGATTAGGGTTAGTGAGGGGAGGATTAGGCTACAGGAGGAGTGGGTTAGGGTCAGTCACTAAAGCCCTGTTGGGGGACTGGGGTATTCGGGCTGATCCCCTCATTTGGGCTTTGCATGTGCAGTGATAAATGTGACAGCGAATACTCCAGAATGGCCCTGATAGAGTCATTTAGTGTCAGGATTACGTTTGACGAGTCACATGGTGTAATAAAGTAATGTCGTATTCTGCGTCTCTACGTGGGACGCCCGGTACCGTCGCTGTTATAAGCAGGATAGACCTATATACAGTATATACATATATATGTACATCTGGTGGCCGCAGTCTGCTTCCCCCTGACCACTGCAACATGGCGGGAGCAGATGCTGATCCGATCGGTTGGAATGAGGACTAAGTGGGGTCACCTACCTGATGTAGCGCTGTCAGACCGTCCTCGTTGTACAGGTTGGGGCTAAATCCATTCTGCAATAACTGGCGAACTGCAAGAGAAACCGAGAGATAACGTTATACATCATTTATTACCGGCAGAAATCTCAGCGCGCAACACAGGAGTTTATCTATACGGGACGGTCGGATCTCTTATCCGGAACTCCTTTATATTCCGCAATGTTATCTCCTGCAGGCACTGCGAGGAGCGCTGCAAAACCGCGAGGAGCACATAATACCAGCCGCATAATACCAGCCGCATAATACAGCCATATAATACCAGCCGCATAATACCAGCCACATAATGCCAGCCATATAATACAGTGGAATCTTCCAAGAATTGCTGCTAATGGATGTAACAAATGATTAGATATATAGTGCATGCTTTATGCTGCTACATTCTCTGCAGCGTAGATACAATTACCCGGATAGATCAGAGTCCATAGATATAGATGCAATTAATGTTGCTAGTAATTAATACATTCCTCTGTACTGGACAGTGATTTGGCACAATGATTGGCATGCGTGACGCTGTCCAGATCCCTATCATCTATGTAGATAATCTCTTTGTGGCCAATGAAAGGGCCTCAATAATCTGTAGTGGCCGCATCCTGGGCAGATGAAGACGTGCACTACGCCCTAAACCGTACGAGACCTGGTCCCGCCGGCTGGATAATACCGGACAGCTCTGTCCGTGTGTCCTCGGGTGAATGGCGGCACATTCCGGAGGTTGATACAGGTGGCCACGGCGGATTTCTGGTTCCAGGAGAGGGGAGGTAGAGGCGGGGCCTAACACGTTTCGTCACAGTAAGGTGACTTTTTCAAAAGAGACGCCTAGGTATTAGTGTGTTTGTTATAAGCTGAAACTTACTCACACCGGCCGTAGGATCCGGACACCCAGGTCCAGCAAGTCTGCGTCTGAGGGTGCACCCGGGACACCCAGGTCCAGCAAGTCTGCGTCTGAGGGTGCACCCGGGACACCCAGGTCCAGTAAGACTGCGTCTGAGGGTGCACCCGGGACACCCAGGTCCAGCAAGTCTGCGTCTGAGGGTGCACCCAGGTCCAGCAAGTCTGCGTCTGAGGGTGCACCCAGGTCCAGTAAGTCTGCGTCTGAGGGTGCACCCAGGACACCCAGGTCCAGTAAGTCTGCGTCTGAGGGTGCACCCAGGACACCCAGGTCCAGTAAGTCTGCGTCTGAGGGTGCACCCGGGACACCCAGGTCCAGCAAGTCTGCGTCTGAGGGTGCACCCAGGTCCAGTAAGTCTGCGT
Organism: Pseudophryne corroboree; assembly: GCF_028390025.1. Taxonomy (NCBI): domain Eukaryota; kingdom Metazoa; phylum Chordata; class Amphibia; order Anura; family Myobatrachidae; genus Pseudophryne; species Pseudophryne corroboree. The sequence goes on along the minus strand of NW_026968104.1, from coordinate 10,838 downwards.
CTGAGGGTGCACCCGGGACACCCTGGTCCAGTAAGTCTGCGTCTGAGGGTGCACCCGGGACACCCAGGTCCAGCAAGTCTGCGTCTGAGGGTGCACCCGGGACACCCAGGTCCAGCAAGTCTGCGTCTGAGGGTGCACCCGGGACACCCAGGTCCAGCAAGTCTGCGTCTGAGGGTGCACCCAGGACACCCAGGTCCAGTAAGTCTGCGTCTGAGGGTGCACCCGGGACACCCAGGTCCAGCAAGTCTGCGTCTGAGGGTGCACCCGGGACACCCAGGTCCAGCAAGTCTGCGTCTGAGGGTGCACCCGGGACACCCAGGTCCAGCAAGTCTGCGTCTGAGGGTGCACCCAGGTCCAGTAAGTCTGCGCCTGAGGGTGCACCCGGGACACCCAGGTCCAGCAAGTCTGCGTCTGAGGGTGCACCCAGGACACCCAGGTCCAGTAAGTCTGCGTCTGAGGGTGCACCCGGGACACCCAGGTCCAGCAAGTCTGCGTCTGAGGGTGCACCCGGGACACCCAGGTCCAGCAAGTCTGTGTCTGAGGGTGCACCCAGGACCAGTAAGTCTGTGTCTGAGGGTGCACCCAGGACACCCAGGTCCAGTAAGTCTGTGTCTGAGGGTGCACCCAGGACACCCAGGTCCAGTAAGTCTGTGTCTGAGGGTGCACCCAGGACACCCAGGTCCAGTAAGTCTGCGTCTGAGGGTGCACCCAGGACACACAGGTCCAGTAAGTCTGCGTCTGAGGGTGCACCCGGGACACACAGGTCCAGTAAGTCTGCGTCTGAGGGTGCACCCAGGTCCAGCAAGTCTGCGTCTGAGGGTGCACCCGGGACACCCAGGTCCAGCAAGTCTGTGTCTGAGGGTGCACCCAGGACCAGTAAGTCTGTGTCTGAGGGTGCACCCAGGACACCCAGGTCCAGTAAGTCTGTGTCTGAGGGTGCACCCAGGACACCCAGGTCCAGTAAGTCTGTGTCTGAGGGTGCACCCAGGACCAGTAAGTCTGTGTCTGAGGGTGCACCCAGGACACCCAGGTCCAGTAAGTCTGCGTCTGAGGGTGCACCCAGGACACACAGGTCCAGCAAGTCTGCGTCTGAGGGTGCACCCGGGACACCCAGGTCCAGCAAGTCTGTGTCTGAGGGTGCACCCAGGACCAGTAAGTCTGTGTCTGAGGGTGCACCCAGGACACCCAGGTCCAGTAAGTCTGTGTCTGAGGGTGCACCCAGGACACCCAGGTCCAGTAAGTCTGTGTCTGAGGGTGCACCCAGGACCAGTAAGTCTGTGTCTGAGGGTGCACCCAGGACACCCAGGTCCAGTAAGTCTGCGTCTGAGGGTGCACCCAGGACACACAGGTCCAGTAAGTCTGCGTCTGAGGGTGCACTGTCTAGGTCGACCACTATTGGTTGACAGTAATTAGGTCGACATGGTTTCTAGATCGACATGACAAAAGGTCGACATGAGTTTTTTTTTTTAAATAATAATTTTTTTAACTTTTTCATACTGTACGATCCACGTGGACTACAACTGGGAACGGTAACCAGTGCCTAGCGCAGCGGTAGAGGAGTGAGGCATGAGGCACCTTGCCTTCGCTCGCCATGCGAGGGGACACGGTGCACTAATTGGGGTTCCCGGTCACTGTACGGTGAAAACGACACCAAAAAAGTGAAAAAAAACTAACGTCGACCTTTCGTCATGTCGACCTAGAGTCCCAGTCGACCTACTTACTGTCGACCAATAGTGGTGGACCTAGACACTGTCGACCTAAGTCACCACACCCGCGACTGACCGGCGCTGCGAGTGGCACGCACAGTACGGGTCTTGCGCAGCCCCAGAACCGCGAGGTTTACGTACAAAGCTGAATTATGGACGGTGTCCGGGAGGGGTCACAAAACATCATTTGTATGATTACAGGAGATCAGCTGCGTCTCCTGGCTGCGCTGGTAATGGCGTGAATCCGCCGAATGACATTAAATCCGCTGTTTTTACAACATCTAAATTACAGAGAAATGTTTTTGTTTCATTGCGTCTCTTTATTATAGAAAATGAACCCTTTATAAATGACTCGCTGGTGAAACAGTTCTGATGATTATAAGTAGAAGTTTCCTTCAGCGAAGGTCTTACGGGCGTGCCGCAGCAGGCGTAATTTGGCTGAGGGTTACTCAGATGACAGAGGGTCACTCAGCTGATCCGACGTAGCGCCTTCAGATGCAGCAAGCGGGTCACAAGCCTACGGCGCCTCCTGCATCTATAGCTTAATATCGCACAGCGGGTACAGAGACACAGCGGGCACAGAGACACGGCGGGTACAGAGACACAGCAGCTGTGTACAGAGACACGGCGGGTACAGAGACACAGCGGCTGCGTACAGAGACACGACGGGTACAGACACACGGCGGGTACAGACACACGGCGGGTACAGACACACGGCGGGTACAGACACACAGCGGCTGCGTACAGAGACACGGCGGGTACAGAGACACAGCAGCTGCGTACAGAGACACGGCGGGTACAGAGACACAGCGGCTGCGTACAGAGACACGGCGGGTACAGAGACACAGCAGCTGCGTACAGAGACACGGCGGGTACAGAGACACAGCAGCTGCGTACAGAGACACGGCGGGTACAGAGACACAGCAGCTGCGTACAGAGACACGGCGGGTACAGAGACACAGCGGCTGCGTACAGAGACACGGCGGGTACAGAGACACGGCGGGTACAGAGACACAGCGGCTGCGTACAGAGACACGGCGGGTACAGAGACACGGCGGGTACAGAGACACGGCGGGTACAGAGACACAGCGGCTGCGTACAGAGACACGGCGGGTACAGAGACACAGCGGCTGCGTACAGAGACACGGCGGGTACAGAGACACGGCGGGTACAGAGACACAGCGGCTGCGTACAGAGACACGGCGGGTACAGAGACACAGCGGCTGCGTACAGAGACACGGCGGGTACAGAGACACAGCGGCTGCGTACAGAGACACGGCGGGTACAGAGACACAGCGGCTGCGTACAGAGACACGGCGGGTACAGAGACACAGCGGCTGCGTACAGAGACACGGCGGGTACAGAGACACAGCGGCTGCGTACAGAGACACGGCGGGTACAGAGACACAGCGGCTGCGTACAGAGACACGGCGGGTAGAGAGACACAGCGGCTGCGTACAGAGACACGGCGGGTACACAGACACGGCGGCTGCGTACAGAGACACGGCGGGTACAGAGACACAGCGGGTACAGACACACGGCGGGTACAGAGACACAGCGGCTGTGTACAGAGACACGGCGGGTACACAGACACGGCGGCTGCGTACAGAGACACGGCGGGTACACAGACACGGCGGCTGCGTACAGAGACACGGCGGGTACAGAGACACGGCGGGTACACAGACACGGCGGCTGCGTACAGAGACACGGCGGGTACAGACACACGGCGGGTACAGACACACGGCGGGTACAGAGACACAGCGGCTGCGTACAGAGACACGGCGGGTACAGAGACACAGCGGGTACAGAGACACAGCGGCTGCGTACAGACACACGGCGGGTACAGACACATGGCGGGTACAGAGACACAGCGGCTGTGTACAGAGACACGGCGGGTACAGAGACACAGCGGCTGCGTACAGAGACACGGCGGGTACAGAGACACGGCGGGTACAGAGACACGGCGGGTACAGAGACACGGCGGGTACAGAGACACAGCGGCTGCGTACAGAGACACAGCGGGTACAGAGACACGGCGGGTACAGAGACACAGCGGCTGCGTACAGACACACGGCGGGTACAGAGACACGGCGGGTACAGAGACACGGCGGGTACACAGACACGGCGGGTACAGAGACACGGCGGGTACACAGACACGGTGGGTACAGAGACACGGCGGCTGCGTACAGAGACACGGCGGGTACAGAGACACGGCGGGTACAGAGACACGGCGGCTGCGTACAGAGACACGGCGGGTACAGAGACACGGCGGGTACAGAGACACGGCGGGTATAGAGACACAGCGGCTGTGTACAGAGACACGGCGGGTACAGAGACACGGCGGGTACAGAGACACGGCGGGTACAGAGACACGGCGGGTACAGAGACACGGCGGCTGCGTACAGAGACACGGCGGGTACAGAGACACGGCGGGTACAGAGACACGGCGGGTATAGAGACACAGCGGCTGTGTACAGAGACACGGCGGGTACAGAGACACGACGGGTATAGAGACACAGCGGCTGCGTACAGAGACACGGCGGGTACAGAGACACGGCGGGTACAGAGACACGGCGGCTGCGTACAGAGACACGGCGGGTACAGAGACACGGCGGGTACAGAGACACGGCGGGTATAGAGACACAGCGGCTGTGTACAGAGACACGGCGGGTACAGAGACACGACGGGTATAGAGACACAGCGGCTGTGTACAGAGACACGGCGGGTACAGAGACACGGCGGCTGCGTACAGAGACACGGCGGGTACAGAGACACGGCGGCTGCGTACAGAGACACGGCGGCTGCGTACAGAGACACGGCGGGTACAGAGACACGGCGGGTACAGGCTATTAGCGTCGACCTCTGGATGAGCCCCAATGACAAATCCGAGGCCCGGGAAGTTATGGGAGACGATTTTAATATCTGGGGAAAAGCCGGACCAACTCGTGCGACTTTTTCCCGGAACCCGGCCAATGTAATGGCGTGCGTCTTTTGCGTTCACAATGAAAATCAGATCCGGCTTCTGACGGCTTTTTTAGACCAGGACTCGTCCGATTTTTTTCAGACCAACCGGAAAGCAGCTGCTATTTTACCAGCAGCACAGTGATAGAACGTCACCCATTGGCACCCAAAAGTCCCATGACTGAAGCAACACAACCCCGGAATAATCCCCAGTCCTCCAGGACGCACGAGCAGCTGCTGCTGGTTGTAACGATATGCGGCATGGCTATATACGGTGTGTGATAGTGGCTGTATCTGCATACAAAATGTTATGCTACAGTGTATCCCAGCCAAACACTGTACTATAATTAGGTATGCATATACAGGCGCAATCACACACAGTGCCGCACAGCATATAAATCAGCAGGAGCTGCTTGTGTGTGTCCTGGAGGACGCATTTTCCGGGGCAAAATGTGCAAAAATGACATGTACAGTACACGGGCTGCCAACGCTTTTTGTTTGTTTTTAAGGCTAGAAATAATTTTAGAAATGTTTATTTCCTGTAAATGTGCTGCAATTGTGTGATTGTAATAGTGTACCTGTACCTGTAATTGTGTACCTGTAGTTGTGCACCTGTTCCTGTAATTGTGTACCTGTAATTGTATACCTGTAATTGTGCACCTGTAGTTGTGCACCTGTTCCTGTAATTGTGTACCAGTATTTGTGCACCTGTTCCTGTAATTGTGTACCTGTAGTTGTGCACCTGTAGTTGTGCACCTGTTCCTGTAATTGTGCACCTGTTCCTGTAATTGTGTACCTGTAGTTGTGCACCTGTTCCTGTAATTGTGTACCTGTATTTGTGTACCTGTATTTGTGCACCTGTTCCTGTAGTTGTGCACCTGTTCCTGTAATTGTGTTCCTGTAATTGTGCACCTGTAATTGTGTACCTGTAATTGTGCACCTGTTCCTGTAATTGTGTACCTGTAATTGTGCACCTGTATTTGTGTACCTGTAGTTGTGCACCTGTTCCTGTAATTGTGTTCCTGTAATTGTGTACCTGTATTTGTGCACCTGTAGTTGTGCACCTGTAGTTGTGCACCTGTAGTTGTGCACCTGTTCCTGTAATTGTGTACCTGTAGTTGTGCACCTGTTCCTGTAATTGTGTACCTGTAATTGTGCACCTGTTCCTGTAATTGTGTTCCTGTAATTGTGTACCTGTAGCTGTGTACCTGTAGTTGTGCACCTGTAGTTGTGCACCTGTAGTTGTGCACCTGTTCCTGTAATTGTGTACCTGTATTTGTGCACCTGTAATTGTGTACCTGTAATTGTGCACCTGTTCCTGTAATTGTGTTCCTGTATTTGTGCACCTGTTCCTGTAATTGTGTACCTGTAATTGTGCACCTGTTCCTGTAATTGTGTTCCTGTATTTGTGCACCTGTTCCTGTAATTGTGTTCCTGTAATTGTGTACCTGTATTTGTGCACCTGTTCCTGTAATTGTGTTCCTGTAATTGTGCACCTGTTCCTGTAATTGTGTTCCTGTAATTGTGTACCTGTATTTGTGCACCTGTTCCTGTAATTGTGTTCCTGTAATTGTGTACCTGTACCTGTAATTGTGTACCTGTAATTGTGCACCTGTAATTTATTTTCAACATTGTCAAATTCCACAGATTAAATAAAGGGCTCTATTTCTGTGCGACTTTGTAGCGCTGTTTTGTGGGACATTTCGGGCGAGTTGTATGTTTAACATCTGGGTGTGACTTTTTCCCAGACACTCTACTTTAGCGCAGAAAGCGGCTGAGTTTTCACGTAATCCGCCGCTAATACACTGGCTGACTTTGCAAAATGTCCGATATTTGCGGCTATGGGAGTCATTCAGACCAAAGGAGGCAAACTGCACATGCGTATCGGCCGTATCGTGGCAGCACAGGCAAACGCATTGCGGTCGCATCCCCGATGGATGTGACCGCAATGTGATTGACTTTGGCTGGCGTTTGCAGGGAGGCGACGCGGCATTGACGCAGCGGACAGAACGGGGGCAGGCCGGGACTGTTTTCGTGATGTCACATGCAGCCACTCAGATTAACAAAATGGCAGCTGATCACCTGACAATGCACCATACACTTTATCACTCTCCAAGGCTTGGCCTATGGCCTAGATAGATCAAGCCTCGGAGAGTGATAAACTGAACAGTGATAAAGTAACAGCCAATCAGCTCCTAACTGCCATGTTACAGGCTGTGTTTGAATAATGACAGTTAGGAGCTGATTGGCTGGTACTTTACCTCCATCCACTTTATCGCTCTCCAAGGCTTGATAAATCTGGACCTATGTCTGTAAAAGTTACTCAGTTCTGCAAACTCGGCTCCCATTACATCCCGGCCAATGCGAGAGAACTTAGGAGGAGATGTACTAAGTGTTGAAAAGTGATAAAGTGGCCAGAGGTAAAGTTCCAGCCAATCAGCTCCTAATTGCCATGTTACAGGCTGTGTTTGAAAAATGACAGTTAGGAGCTGATTGGCTGGTACTTTACCACACCCCACTTTTCAATGCTCAATACATCTGGCCCTTAGCCTGTTTTTGGAATATCCTCCGCTGTACTACCCCCCCCCCCCCCTGTATTTACAGAGCAGGCGTACTGGGGGGAAGGAGGGGGGGGGTGGGGGGAGTGTCAGGTGTAAGGAACAGGAGAACCGGCTACAAGACGTCGCTGTCCCGCTGCCAGAGTCACAGCGTTACCTCCTCCAAGATCTAAAGTCCGTGATTAGTGCTGAAGTCTCAGGGTGCAATGTGCAGCGCTGCCGGAACACCACTTTATGGCTGACGAGGAGCTGACGGGCGAGAAATCATTCCTGTATGACACGTCCCTGGAGACACCCGGCTCACCCGCTGCCGATTCTCCAGTGTGGAAAAGTGTATTTTTGGGTTTCTGTGATCAGAACGGCTCCGCGCAGATCTGTCATGCCGAATTCAGACGCGGTCATGTGCGGGGAACAGACGTTACCCGCCTCAGGGAGCGAGGGGACCGCACTCAGGGGTCTATTCATGAAGCCGTGAAAAGAGTGGAGAATGAGCCAGTGGAGAAGTTGCCCATGGCAACCAATCAGCTGCTCCGTATAATTTATAGAATGCACCTTATGTTATCGCAACACTGGTTGGTTGCCATGGGCAACATCTCCACAGGCTCACTTCACTCTTATCACTGCTTCATGAATAGACCCCTCAGACATAATGGTGTCCGGAGGTGTGGACACGACGTCCAGCTCCACCCTCTGCGCTCACCACACAGCGCCCGTGTACACCTCCACCCTCTGCGCTCACCACACAGCGCCCGTGTACACCTCCACGCTCTGCGCTCACCACACAGCGCCCGTGTACACCTCCACCCTCTGCGCACACAACACAGCGCCCGTGTACACCTCCACCCTCTGCGCTCACGACACAGCGCCCGTGTACACCTCCACCCTCTGCACTCACCACACAGCGCCCGTGTACACCTCCACCCTCTGCACTCACCACACAGCGCCTGTGAACACCTCCACCCTCTGCACTCACCACACAGCGCCCGTGTACACCTCCACCCTCTGCGCTCACCACACAGCGCCCGTGTACACCTCCACCCTCTGCACTCACCACACAGCGCCCGTGTACACCTCCACCCTCTGCACTCACCACACAGCGCCTGTGTACACCTCCACCCTCTGCGCTCACCACACAGCGCCCGTGTACACCTCCACCCTCTGCACTCACCACACAGCGCCCGTGTACACCTCCACCCTCTGCACTCACCACACAGCGCCCGTATACACCTCCACCCTCTGCACTCACCACACAGCACCCGTGTACACCTCCACCCTCTGCACTCACCACACAGCGCCCGTGTACACCTCCACCCTCTGCACTCACCACACAGCGCCCGTGTACACCTCCACCCTCTGCGCACAAGACACAGCGCCCGTGTACACCTCCACCCTCTCCACTCACGACACAGTGCCCGTGTACACCTCCACCCTCTGCACTCACCACACAGCGCCCGTGTACACCTCCACCCTCTGCGCTCACGACACAGCGCCCGTGTACACCTCCACCCTCTGCGCTCACCACACAGCGCCTGTGTACACCTCCACCCTCTGCGCTCACCACACAGCGCCCGTGTACACCTCCACCCTCTGCACTCACCACACAGCGCCCGTGTACACCTCCACCCTCTGCACTCACCACACAGCGCCCGTGTACACCTCCACCCTCTGCGCTCACCACACAGCGCCCGTGTACACCTCCACCCTCTGCGCTCACCACACAGCGCCCGTGTACACCTCCACCCTCTGCGCTCACGACACAGCGCCCGTGTACACCTCCACCCTCTGCGCACACGACACAGCGCCCGTGTACACCTCCACCCTCTGCGCTCACAACACAGCGCCCGTGTACACCTCCACCCTCTGCGCTCACCACAGCGCCCGTGTACACCTCCACCCTCTGCGCTCACGACACAGCGCCCGTGTACACCTCCACCCTCTGCGCTCACCACACAGCGCCCGTGTACACCTCCACCCTCTGCGCTCACGACACAGCGCCCGTGTACACCTCCACCCTCTGCGCTCACCACACAGCGCCCGTGTACACCTCCACCCTCTGCGCTCACCACACAGCGCCCGTGTACACCTCCACCCTCTGCGCTCACCACACAGCGCCCGTGTACACCTCCACCCTCTGCGCTCACCACACAGCGCCCGTGTACACCTCCACCCTCTGCGCTCACCACACAGCGCCCGTGTACACCTCCACCCTCTGCGCTCACCACACAGCGCCCGTGTACACCTCCACCCTCTGCGCTCACCACACAGCGCCCGTGTACACCTCCACCCTCTGCGACTCACCACACAGCGCCCGTGTACACCTCCACCCTCTGCGCTCATTACACAGCGCCCGTGTACACCTCCACCCTCTGCGCTCACCACACAGCGCCCGTGTACACCTCCACCCTCTGCGCTCACGACACAGCGCCCGTGTACACCTCCACCCTCTGCGCTCACAACACAGCGCCCGTGTACACCTCCACCCTCTGCGCACACCACACAGCGCCCGTGTACACCTCCACCCTCTGCGCACACCACACAGCGCCCGTGTACACCTCCACCCTCTGCGCTCACGACACAGCGCCCGTGTACACCTCCACCCTCTGCACTCACCACACAGCGCCCGTGTACACCTCCACCCTCTGCGCTCACCACACAGCGCCCGTGTACACCTCCACCCTCTGCACTCACCACACAGCGTCCGTGTACACCTCCACCCTCTGCACTCACCACACAGCGCCCGTGTACACCTCCACCCTCTGCACTCACCACACAGCGCCCGTGTACACCTCCACCCTCTGCGCTCACCACACAGCGCCCGTGTACACCTCCACCCTCTGCGCTCACCACACAGCGCCCGTGTACACCTCCAACCCTCTGCGCTCACCACACAGCGCCCGTGTACACCTCCACCCTCTGCGCTCACCACACAGCGCCCGTGTACACCTCCACCCTCTGCGCTCACCACACAGCGCCCGTGTACACCTCCACCCTCTGCGCTCACCACACAGCGCCCGTGTACACCTCCACCCTCTGCGCTCACCACACAGCGCCCGTGTACACCTCCACCCTCTGCGCTCACCACACAGCGCCCGTGTACACCTCCACCCTCTGCGCTCACCACACAGCGCCCGTGTACACCTCCACCCTCTGCGCTCACCACACAGCGCCCGTGTACACCTCCACCCTCTGCGCCTCACACACAGCGCCCGTGTACACCTCCACCCTCTGCGCACACGACACAGCGCCCGTGTACACCTCCACCCTCTGCAGCTCACCACACAGCGCCCGTGTACACCTCCACCCTCTGCGCACACGACACAGCGCCCGTGTACACCTCCACCCTCTGCGCTCACCGACACAGCGCCCGTGTACACCTCCACCCCTCTGCGCTCACCACACAGCGCCCGTGTACACCTCCACCCTCTGCGCTCACCACACAGCGCCCGTGTACACCTCCACCCTCTGCGCACACGACACAGGTCCTGTGTACACCTCCACCCTCTGCACTCACCACACAGCGCCCGTGTACACCTCCACCCTCTGCGCACACGACACAGCGTCCGTGTACACCTCCACCCTCTGCGCTCACCACACAGCGCCCGTGTACACCTCC
>NW_026968103.1:0-127785 GCF_028390025.1 Pseudophryne corroboree | reverse complement strand
AGCCTCCTGTTAGGCCATCATCTACACGACATAGCCCTGAATTTTCCAATGCGTAGCTCTTTGCAAAAGAGAGATATTGGCAAGGAAAAGCTGTCTTGTACCTTTGCATTTTTCTCCCAAACGAAGGACACTAGAAATAAAATTTTAAAGCCTCCTGTTAGGCCATCATCTACACGACATAGCCCTGAATTTTCCAATGCACAGCTCTTTGCAAAAGAGAGATATTGGCAAGGAAAAGCTGTCTTGTACCATTGCATTTTTCTCCCAAACGAAGGACACTAGAAAGAAAATTTTAAAGCCTCCTGTTAGGCCATCATCTACACGACATAGCCCTGAATTTTCCAATGCGCAGCTCTTTGCAAAAGAGAGATATTGGCAAGGAAAAGCTGTCTTGTACCTTTGCATTTTTCTCCCAAACGAAGGTCACTAGAAAGAAAATTTTAAAGCCTCCTGTTAGGCCATCATCTACACGACATAGCCCTGAATTTTCCAATGCGCAGCTCTTTGCAAAAGAGAGATATTGGCAAGGAAAAGCTGTCTTGTACCTTTGCATTTTTCTCCCAAACGAAGGACACTAGAATTAGAATTTTAAAGCCTCCTGTTAGACCATCATCTACACGGCATAGCCATGAATTTTCCAATGCGCAGCTCTTTGCAAAAGAGAGATATTGGCAAGGAAAAGCTGTCTTGTACCTTTGCATTTTTCTCCCAAACGAAGGTCACTAGAAAGAAAATTTTAAAGCCTCCTGTTAGGCCATCATCTACACGACATAGCCCTGAATTTTCCAATGCGCAGCTCTTTGCAAAAGAGAGATATTGGCAAGGAAAAGCTGTCTTGTACCTTTGCATTTTTCTCCCAAACGAAGGTCACTAGAAAGAAAATTTTAAAGCCTCCTGTTAGGCCATCATCTACACGGCATAGCCATGAATTTTCCAATGCGCAGCTCTTTGCAAAAGAGAGATATTGGCAAGGAAAAGCTGTCTTGTACCTTTGCATTTTTCTCCCAAACGAAGGACACTAGAATTAAAATTTTAAAGCCTTCTGTTAGGCCATCATCTACACGACATAGCCCTGAATTTTCCAATGCGCAGCTCTTTGCAAAAGAGAGATATTGGCAAGGAAAAGCTGTCTTGTACCTTTGCATTTTTCTCCCAAACGAAGGACACTAGAAAGATAATTTTAAAGCCTCCTGTTAGGCCATCATCTACACGACATAGCCCTGAATTTTCCAATGCGCAGCTCTTTGCAAAAGAGAGATATTGGCAAGGAAAAGCTGTCTTGTACCTTTGCATTTTTCTCCCAAACGAAGGACACTAGAAAGAAAATTTTAAAGCCTCCTGTTAGGCCATCATCTACACGACATAGCCCTGAATTTTCCAATGCGCAGCTCTTTGCAAAAGAGAGATATTGGCAAGGAAAAGCTGTCTTGTACCTTTGCATTTTTCTCCCAAACGAAGGTCACTAGAAAGAAAATTTTAAAGCCTCCTGTTAGGCCATCATCTACACGACATAGCCCTGAATTTTCCAATGCGCAGCTCTTTGCAAAAGAGAGATATTGGCAAGGAAAAGCTGTCTTGTACCTTTGCATTTTTCTCCCAAACGAAGGACACTAGAATTAAAATTTTAAAGCCTCCTGTTAGGCCATCATCTACACGACATAGCCCTGAATTTTCCAATGCGCAGCTCTTTGCAAAAGAGAGATATTGGCAAGGAAAAGCTGTCTTGTACCTTTGCATTTTTCTCCCAAACGAAGGACACTAGAAATAAAATTTTAAAGCCTCCTGTTAGGCCATCATCTACACGACATAGCCCTGAATTTTCCAATGCACAGCTCTTTGCAAAAGAGAGATATTGGCAAGGAAAAGCTGTCTTGTACCATTGCATTTTTCTCCCAAACGAAGGACACTAGAAAGAAAATTTTAAAGCCTCCTGTTAGGCCATCATCTACACGACATAGCCCTGAATTTTCCAATGCGCAGCTCTTTGCAAAAGAGAGATATTGGCAAGTAAAAGCTGTCTTGTACCTTTGCATTTTTCTCCCAAACGAAGGTCACTAGAAAGAAAATTTTAAAGCCTCCTGTTAGGCCATCATCTACACGACATAGCCCTGAATTTTCCAATGCGCAGCTCTTTGCAAAAGAGAGATATTGGCAAGGAAAAGCTGTCTTGTACCTTTGCATTTTTCTCCCAAACGAAGGACACTAGAATTAAAATTTTAAAGCCTCCTGTTAGACCATCATCTACACGGCATAGCCATGAATTTTCCAATGCGCAGCTCTTTGCAAAAGAGAGATATTGGCAAGGAAAAGCTGTCTTGTACCTTTGCATTTTTCTCCCAAACGAAGGTCACTAGAAAGAAAATTTTAAAGCCTCCTGTTAGGCCATCATCTACACGACATAGCCCTGAATTTTCCAATGCGCAGCTCTTTGCAAAAGAGAGATATTGGCAAGGAAAAGCTGTCTTGTACCTTTGCATTTTTCTCCCAAACGAAGGTCACTAGAAAGAAAATTTTAAAGCCTCCTGTTAGGCCATCATCTACACGGCATAGCCATGAATTTTCCAATGCGCAGCTCTTTGCAAAAGAGAGATATTGGCAAGGAAAAGCTGTCTTGTACCTTTGCATTTTTCTCCCAAACGAAGGACACTAGAATTAAAATTTTAAAGCCTTCTGTTAGGCCATCATCTACACGACATAGCCCTGAATTTTCCAATGCGCAGCTCTTTGCAAAAGAGAGATATTGGCAAGGAAAAGCTGTCTTGTACCTTTGCATTTTTCTCCCAAACGAAGGACACTAGAAAGAACATTTTAAAGCCTCCTGTTAGGCCATCATCTACACGACATAGCCCTGAATTTTCCAATGCGCAGCTCTTTGCAAAAGAGAGATATTGGCAAGGAAAAGCTGTCTTGTACCTTTGCATTTTTCTCCCAAACGAAGGACACTAGAAAGAAAATTTTAAAGCCTCCTGTTAGGCCATCATCTACACGACATAGCCCTGAATTTTCCAATGCGCAGCTCTTTGCAAAAGAGAGATATTGGCAAGGAAAAGCTGTCTTGTACCTTTGCATTTTTCTCCCAAACGAAGGTCACTAGAAAGAAAATTTTAAAGCCTCCTGTTAGGCCATCATCTACACGACATAGCCCTGAATTTTCCAATGCGTAGCTCTTTGCAAAAGAGAGATATTGGCAAGGAAAAGCTGTCTTGTACCTTTGCATTTTTCTCCCAAACGAAGGACACTAGAAAGAAAATTTTAAAGCCTCCTGTTAGGCCATCATCTACACGACATAGCCCTGAATTTTCCAATGCGCAGCTCTTTGCAAAAGAGAGATATTGGCAAGGAAAAGCTGTCTTGTACCTTTGCATTTTTCTCCCAAACGAAGGACACTAGAATTAAAATTTTAAAGCCTCCTGTTAGGCCATCATCTACACGACATAGCCCTGAATTTTCCAATGCGCAGCTCTTTGCAAAAGAGAGATATTGGCAAGGAAAAGCTGTTTTGTACCTTTGCATTTTTCTCCCAAACGAAGGTCACTAGAAAGAAAATTTTAAAGCCTCCTGTTAGGCCATCATCTACACGACATAGCCCTGAATTTTCCAATGCGTAGCTCTTTGCAAAAGAGAGATATTGGCAAGGAAAAGCTGTCTTGTACCTTTGCATTTTTCTCCCAAACGAAGGACACTAGAAAGAAAATTTTAAAGCCTCCTGTTAGGCCATCATCTACACGACATAGCCCTGAATTTTCCAATGCGCAGCTCTTTGCAAAAGAGAGATATTGGCAAGGAAAAGCTGTCTTGTACCTTTGCATTTTTCTCCCAAACGAAGGACACTAGAATTAAAATTTTAAAGCCTCCTGTTAGGCCATCATCTACACGACATAGCCCTGAATTTTCCAATGCGCAGCTCTTTGCAAAAGAGAGATATTGGCAAGGAAAAGCTGTCTTGTACCTTTGCATTTTTCTCCCAAACGAAGGTCACTAGAAAGAAAATTTTAAAGCCTCCTGTTAGGCCATCATCTACACGACATAGCCCTGAATTTTCCAATGCGTAGCTCTTTGCAAAAGAGAGATATTGGCAAGGAAAAGCTGTCTTGTACCTTTGCATTTTTCTCCCAAACGAAGGACACTAGAAAGAACATTTTAAAGCCTCCTGTTAGGCCATCATCTACACGACATAGCCCTGAATTTTCCAATGCGCAGCTCTTTGCAAAAGAGAGATATTGGCAAGGAAAAGCTGTCTTGTACCTTTGCATTTTTCTCCCAAACGAAGGACACTAGAAAGAAAATTTTAAAGCCTCCTGTTAGGCCATCATCTACACGACATAGCCCTGAATTTTCCAATGCGCAGCTCTTTGCAAAAGAGAGATATTGGCAAGGAAAAGCTGTCTTGTACCTTTGCATTTTTCTCCCAAACGAAGGTCACTAGAAAGAAAATTTTAAAGCCTCCTGTTAGGCCATCATCTACACGACATAGCCCTGAATTTTCCAATGCGTAGCTCTTTGCAAAAGAGAGATATTGGCAAGGAAAAGCTGTCTTGTACCTTTGCATTTTTCTCCCAAACGAAGGAAACTAGAAAGAAAATTTTAAAGCCTCCTGTTAGGCCATCATCTACACGACATAGCCCTGAATTTTCCAATGCGCAGCTCTTTGCAAAAGAGAGATATTGGCAAGGAAAAGCTGTCTTGTACCTTTGCATTTTTCTCCCAAACGAAGGACACTAGAATTAAAATTTTAAAGCCTCCTGTTAGGCCATCATCTACACGACATAGCCCTGAATTTTCCAATGCGTAGCTCTTTGCAAAAGAGAGATATTGGCAAGGAAAAGCTGTCTTGTACCTTTGCATTTTTCTCCCAAACGAAGGACACTAGAAAGAACATTTTAAAGCCTCCTGTTAGGCCATCATCTACACGACATAGCCCTGAATTTTCCAATGCGCAGCTCTTTGCAAAAGAGAGATATTGGCAAGGAAAAGCTGTCTTGTACCTTTGCATTTTTCTCCCAAACGAAGGACACTAGAAAGAAAATTTTAAAGCCTCCTGTTAGGCCATCATCTACACGACATAGCCCTGAATTTTCCAATGCGCAGCTCTTTGCAAAAGAGAGATATTGGCAAGGAAAAGCTGTCTTGTACCTTTGCATTTTTCTCCCAAACGAAGGTCACTAGAAAGAAAATTTTAAAGCCTCCTGTTAGGCCATCATCTACACGACATAGCCCTGAATTTTCCAATGCGTAGCTCTTTGCAAAAGAGAGATATTGGCAAGGAAAAGCTGTCTTGTACCTTTGCATTTTTCTCCCAAACGAAGGACACTAGAAATAAAATTTTAAAGCCTCCTGTTAGGCCATCATCTACACGACATAGCCCTGAATTTTCCAATGCACAGCTCTTTGCAAAAGAGAGATATTGGCAAGGAAAAGCTGTCTTGTACCATTGCATTTTTCTCCCAAACGAAGGACACTAGAAAGAAAATTTTAAAGCCTCCTGTTAGGCCATCATCTACACGACATAGCCCTGAATTTTCCAATGCGCAGCTCTTTGCAAAAGAGAGATATTGGCAAGTAAAAGCTGTCTTGTACCTTTGCATTTTTCTCCCAAACGAAGGTCACTAGAAAGAAAATTTTAAAGCCTCCTGTTAGGCCATCATCTACACGACATAGCCCTGAATTTTCCAATGCGCAGCTCTTTGCAAAAGAGAGATATTGGCAAGTAAAAGCTGTCTTGTACCTTTGCATTTTTCTCCCAAACGAAGGTCACTAGAAAGAAAATTTTAAAGCCTCCTGTTAGGCCATCATCTACACGACATAGCCCTGAATTTTCCAATGCGCAGCTCTTTGCAAAAGAGAGATATTGGCAAGGAAAAGCTGTCTTGTACCTTTGCATTTTTCTCCCAAACGAAGGACACTAGAATTAAAATTTTAAAGCCTCCTGTTAGACCATCATCTACACGGCATAGCCATGAATTTTCCAATGCGCAGCTCTTTGCAAAAGAGAGATATTGGCAAGGAAAAGCTGTCTTGTACCTTTGCATTTTTCTCCCAAACGAAGGTCACTAGAAAGAAAATTTTAAAGCCTCCTGTTAGGCCATCATCTACACGACATAGCCCTGAATTTTCCAATGCGCAGCTCTTTGCAAAAGAGAGATATTGGCAAGGAAAAGCTGTCTTGTACCTTTGCATTTTTCTCCCAAACGAAGGTCACTAGAAAGAAAATTTTAAAGCCTCCTGTTAGGCCATCATCTACACGACATAGCCCTGAATTTTCCAATGCGCAGCTCTTTGCAAAAGAGAGATATTGGCAAGGAAAAGCTGTCTTGTACCTTTGCATTTTTCTCCCAAACGAAGGTCACTAGAAAGAAAATTTTAAAGCCTCCTGTTAGGCCATCATCTACACGACATAGCCCTGAATTTTCCAATGCGTAGCTCTTTGCAAAAGAGAGATATTGGCAAGGAAAAGCTGTCTTGTACCTTTGCATTTTTCTCCCAAACGAAGGACACTAGAAATAAAATTTTAAAGCCTCCTGTTAGGCCATCATCTACACGACATAGCCCTGAATTTTCCAATGCACAGCTCTTTGCAAAAGAGAGATATTGGCAAGGAAAAGCTGTCTTGTACCATTGCATTTTTCTCCCAAACGAAGGACACTAGAAAGAAAATTTTAAAGCCTCCTGTTAGGCCATCATCTACACGACATAGCCCTGAATTTTCCAATGCGCAGCTCTTTGCAAAAGAGAGATATTGGCAAGGAAAAGCTGTCTTGTACCTTTGCATTTTTCTCCCAAACGAAGGTCACTAGAAAGAAAATTTTAAAGCCTCCTGTTAGGCCATCATCTACACGACATAGCCCTGAATTTTCCAATGCGCAGCTCTTTGCAAAAGAGAGATATTGGCAAGGAAAAGCTGTCTTGTACCTTTGCATTTTTCTCCCAAACGAAGGACACTAGAATTAGAATTTTAAAGCCTCCTGTTAGACCATCATCTACACGGCATAGCCATGAATTTTCCAATGCGCAGCTCTTTGCAAAAGAGAGATATTGGCAAGGAAAAGCTGTCTTGTACCTTTGCATTTTTCTCCCAAACGAAGGTCACTAGAAAGAAAATTTTAAAGCCTCCTGTTAGGCCATCATCTACACGACATAGCCCTGAATTTTCCAATGCGCAGCTCTTTGCAAAAGAGAGATATTGGCAAGGAAAAGCTGTCTTGTACCTTTGCATTTTTCTCCCAAACGAAGGTCACTAGAAAGAAAATTTTAAAGCCTCCTGTTAGGCCATCATCTACACGGCATAGCCATGAATTTTCCAATGCGCAGCTCTTTGCAAAAGAGAGATATTGGCAAGGAAAAGCTGTCTTGTACCTTTGCATTTTTCTCCCAAACGAAGGACACTAGAATTAAAATTTTAAAGCCTTCTGTTAGGCCATCATCTACACGACATAGCCCTGAATTTTCCAATGCGCAGCTCTTTGCAAAAGAGAGATATTGGCAAGGAAAAGCTGTCTTGTACCTTTGCATTTTTCTCCCAAACGAAGGACACTAGAAAGATAATTTTAAAGCCTCCTGTTAGGCCATCATCTACACGACATAGCCCTGAATTTTCCAATGCGCAGCTCTTTGCAAAAGAGAGATATTGGCAAGGAAAAGCTGTCTTGTACCTTTGCATTTTTCTCCCAAACGAAGGACACTAGAAAGAAAATTTTAAAGCCTCCTGTTAGGCCATCATCTACACGACATAGCCCTGAATTTTCCAATGCGCAGCTCTTTGCAAAAGAGAGATATTGGCAAGGAAAAGCTGTCTTGTACCTTTGCATTTTTCTCCCAAACGAAGGTCACTAGAAAGAAAATTTTAAAGCCTCCTGTTAGGCCATCATCTACACGACATAGCCCTGAATTTTCCAATGCGCAGCTCTTTGCAAAAGAGAGATATTGGCAAGGAAAAGCTGTCTTGTACCTTTGCATTTTTCTCCCAAACGAAGGACACTAGAATTAAAATTTTAAAGCCTCCTGTTAGGCCATCATCTACACGACATAGCCCTGAATTTTCCAATGCGCAGCTCTTTGCAAAAGAGAGATATTGGCAAGGAAAAGCTGTCTTGTACCTTTGCATTTTTCTCCCAAACGAAGGACACTAGAAATAAAATTTTAAAGCCTCCTGTTAGGCCATCATCTACACGACATAGCCCTGAATTTTCCAATGCACAGCTCTTTGCAAAAGAGAGATATTGGCAAGGAAAAGCTGTCTTGTACCATTGCATTTTTCTCCCAAACGAAGGACACTAGAAAGAAAATTTTAAAGCCTCCTGTTAGGCCATCATCTACACGACATAGCCCTGAATTTTCCAATGCGCAGCTCTTTGCAAAAGAGAGATATTGGCAAGTAAAAGCTGTCTTGTACCTTTGCATTTTTCTCCCAAACGAAGGTCACTAGAAAGAAAATTTTAAAGCCTCCTGTTAGGCCATCATCTACACGACATAGCCCTGAATTTTCCAATGCGCAGCTCTTTGCAAAAGAGAGATATTGGCAAGGAAAAGCTGTCTTGTACCTTTGCATTTTTCTCCCAAACGAAGGACACTAGAATTAAAATTTTAAAGCCTCCTGTTAGACCATCATCTACACGGCATAGCCATGAATTTTCCAATGCGCAGCTCTTTGCAAAAGAGAGATATTGGCAAGGAAAAGCTGTCTTGTACCTTTGCATTTTTCTCCCAAACGAAGGTCACTAGAAAGAAAATTTTAAAGCCTCCTGTTAGGCCATCATCTACACGACATAGCCCTGAATTTTCCAATGCGCAGCTCTTTGCAAAAGAGAGATATTGGCAAGGAAAAGCTGTCTTGTACCTTTGCATTTTTCTCCCAAACGAAGGTCACTAGAAAGAAAATTTTAAAGCCTCCTGTTAGGCCATCATCTACACGGCATAGCCATGAATTTTCCAATGCGCAGCTCTTTGCAAAAGAGAGATATTGGCAAGGAAAAGCTGTCTTGTACCTTTGCATTTTTCTCCCAAACGAAGGACACTAGAATTAAAATTTTAAAGCCTTCTGTTAGGCCATCATCTACACGACATAGCCCTGAATTTTCCAATGCGCAGCTCTTTGCAAAAGAGAGATATTGGCAAGGAAAAGCTGTCTTGTACCTTTGCATTTTTCTCCCAAACGAAGGACACTAGAAAGAACATTTTAAAGCCTCCTGTTAGGCCATCATCTACACGACATAGCCCTGAATTTTCCAATGCGCAGCTCTTTGCAAAAGAGAGATATTGGCAAGGAAAAGCTGTCTTGTACCTTTGCATTTTTCTCCCAAACGAAGGACACTAGAAAGAAAATTTTAAAGCCTCCTGTTAGGCCATCATCTACACGACATAGCCCTGAATTTTCCAATGCGCAGCTCTTTGCAAAAGAGAGATATTGGCAAGGAAAAGCTGTCTTGTACCTTTGCATTTTTCTCCCAAACGAAGGTCACTAGAAAGAAAATTTTAAAGCCTCCTGTTAGGCCATCATCTACACGACATAGCCCTGAATTTTCCAATGCGTAGCTCTTTGCAAAAGAGAGATATTGGCAAGGAAAAGCTGTCTTGTACCTTTGCATTTTTCTCCCAAACGAAGGACACTAGAAAGAAAATTTTAAAGCCTCCTGTTAGGCCATCATCTACACGACATAGCCCTGAATTTTCCAATGCGCAGCTCTTTGCAAAAGAGAGATATTGGCAAGGAAAAGCTGTCTTGTACCTTTGCATTTTTCTCCCAAACGAAGGACACTAGAATTAAAATTTTAAAGCCTCCTGTTAGGCCATCATCTACACGACATAGCCCTGAATTTTCCAATGCGCAGCTCTTTGCAAAAGAGAGATATTGGCAAGGAAAAGCTGTTTTGTACCTTTGCATTTTTCTCCCAAACGAAGGTCACTAGAAAGAAAATTTTAAAGCCTCCTGTTAGGCCATCATCTACACGACATAGCCCTGAATTTTCCAATGCGTAGCTCTTTGCAAAAGAGAGATATTGGCAAGGAAAAGCTGTCTTGTACCTTTGCATTTTTCTCCCAAACGAAGGACACTAGAAAGAAAATTTTAAAGCCTCCTGTTAGGCCATCATCTACACGACATAGCCCTGAATTTTCCAATGCGCAGCTCTTTGCAAAAGAGAGATATTGGCAAGGAAAAGCTGTCTTGTACCTTTGCATTTTTCTCCCAAACGAAGGACACTAGAATTAAAATTTTAAAGCCTCCTGTTAGGCCATCATCTACACGACATAGCCCTGAATTTTCCAATGCGCAGCTCTTTGCAAAAGAGAGATATTGGCAAGGAAAAGCTGTCTTGTACCTTTGCATTTTTCTCCCAAACGAAGGTCACTAGAAAGAAAATTTTAAAGCCTCCTGTTAGGCCATCATCTACACGACATAGCCCTGAATTTTCCAATGCGTAGCTCTTTGCAAAAGAGAGATATTGGCAAGGAAAAGCTGTCTTGTACCTTTGCATTTTTCTCCCAAACGAAGGACACTAGAAAGAACATTTTAAAGCCTCCTGTTAGGCCATCATCTACACGACATAGCCCTGAATTTTCCAATGCGCAGCTCTTTGCAAAAGAGAGATATTGGCAAGGAAAAGCTGTCTTGTACCTTTGCATTTTTCTCCCAAACGAAGGACACTAGAAAGAAAATTTTAAAGCCTCCTGTTAGGCCATCATCTACACGACATAGCCCTGAATTTTCCAATGCGCAGCTCTTTGCAAAAGAGAGATATTGGCAAGGAAAAGCTGTCTTGTACCTTTGCATTTTTCTCCCAAACGAAGGTCACTAGAAAGAAAATTTTAAAGCCTCCTGTTAGGCCATCATCTACACGACATAGCCCTGAATTTTCCAATGCGTAGCTCTTTGCAAAAGAGAGATATTGGCAAGGAAAAGCTGTCTTGTACCTTTGCATTTTTCTCCCAAACGAAGGAAACTAGAAAGAAAATTTTAAAGCCTCCTGTTAGGCCATCATCTACACGACATAGCCCTGAATTTTCCAATGCGCAGCTCTTTGCAAAAGAGAGATATTGGCAAGGAAAAGCTGTCTTGTACCTTTGCATTTTTCTCCCAAACGAAGGACACTAGAATTAAAATTTTAAAGCCTCCTGTTAGGCCATCATCTACACGACATAGCCCTGAATTTTCCAATGCGTAGCTCTTTGCAAAAGAGAGATATTGGCAAGGAAAAGCTGTCTTGTACCTTTGCATTTTTCTCCCAAACGAAGGACACTAGAAAGAACATTTTAAAGCCTCCTGTTAGGCCATCATCTACACGACATAGCCCTGAATTTTCCAATGCGCAGCTCTTTGCAAAAGAGAGATATTGGCAAGGAAAAGCTGTCTTGTACCTTTGCATTTTTCTCCCAAACGAAGGACACTAGAAAGAAAATTTTAAAGCCTCCTGTTAGGCCATCATCTACACGACATAGCCCTGAATTTTCCAATGCGCAGCTCTTTGCAAAAGAGAGATATTGGCAAGGAAAAGCTGTCTTGTACCTTTGCATTTTTCTCCCAAACGAAGGTCACTAGAAAGAAAATTTTAAAGCCTCCTGTTAGGCCATCATCTACACGACATAGCCCTGAATTTTCCAATGCGTAGCTCTTTGCAAAAGAGAGATATTGGCAAGGAAAAGCTGTCTTGTACCTTTGCATTTTTCTCCCAAACGAAGGACACTAGAAATAAAATTTTAAAGCCTCCTGTTAGGCCATCATCTACACGACATAGCCCTGAATTTTCCAATGCACAGCTCTTTGCAAAAGAGAGATATTGGCAAGGAAAAGCTGTCTTGTACCATTGCATTTTTCTCCCAAACGAAGGACACTAGAAAGAAAATTTTAAAGCCTCCTGTTAGGCCATCATCTACACGACATAGCCCTGAATTTTCCAATGCGCAGCTCTTTGCAAAAGAGAGATATTGGCAAGTAAAAGCTGTCTTGTACCTTTGCATTTTTCTCCCAAACGAAGGTCACTAGAAAGAAAATTTTAAAGCCTCCTGTTAGGCCATCATCTACACGACATAGCCCTGAATTTTCCAATGCGCAGCTCTTTGCAAAAGAGAGATATTGGCAAGTAAAAGCTGTCTTGTACCTTTGCATTTTTCTCCCAAACGAAGGTCACTAGAAAGAAAATTTTAAAGCCTCCTGTTAGGCCATCATCTACACGACATAGCCCTGAATTTTCCAATGCGCAGCTCTTTGCAAAAGAGAGATATTGGCAAGGAAAAGCTGTCTTGTACCTTTGCATTTTTCTCCCAAACGAAGGACACTAGAATTAAAATTTTAAAGCCTCCTGTTAGACCATCATCTACACGGCATAGCCATGAATTTTCCAATGCGCAGCTCTTTGCAAAAGAGAGATATTGGCAAGGAAAAGCTGTCTTGTACCTTTGCATTTTTCTCCCAAACGAAGGTCACTAGAAAGAAAATTTTAAAGCCTCCTGTTAGGCCATCATCTACACGACATAGCCCTGAATTTTCCAATGCGCAGCTCTTTGCAAAAGAGAGATATTGGCAAGGAAAAGCTGTCTTGTACCTTTGCATTTTTCTCCCAAACGAAGGTCACTAGAAAGAAAATTTTAAAGCCTCCTGTTAGGCCATCATCTACACGGCATAGCCATGAATTTTCCAATGCGCAGCTCTTTGCAAAAGAGAGATATTGGCAAGGAAAAGCTGTCTTGTACCTTTGCATTTTTCTCCCAAACGAAGGACACTAGAATTAAAATTTTAAAGCCTTCTGTTAGGCCATCATCTACACGACATAGCCCTGAATTTTCCAATGCGCAGCTCTTTGCAAAAGAGAGATATTGGCAAGGAAAAGCTGTCTTGTACCTTTGCATTTTTCTCCCAAACGAAGGACACTAGAAAGAACATTTTAAAGCCTCCTGTTAGGCCATCATCTACACGACATAGCCCTGAATTTTCCAATGCGCAGCTCTTTGCAAAAGAGAGATATTGGCAAGGAAAAGCTGTCTTGTACCTTTGCATTTTTCTCCCAAACGAAGGACACTAGAAAGAAAATTTTAAAGCCTCCTGTTAGGCCATCATCTACACGACATAGCCCTGAATTTTCCAATGCGCAGCTCTTTGCAAAAGAGAGATATTGGCAAGGAAAAGCTGTCTTGTACCTTTGCATTTTTCTCCCAAACGAAGGTCACTAGAAAGAAAATTTTAAAGCCTCCTGTTAGGCCATCATCTACACGACATAGCCCTGAATTTTCCAATGCGTAGCTCTTTGCAAAAGAGAGATATTGGCAAGGAAAAGCTGTCTTGTACCTTTGCATTTTTCTCCCAAACGAAGGACACTAGAAAGAAAATTTTAAAGCCTCCTGTTAGGCCATCATCTACACGACATAGCCCTGAATTTTCCAATGCGCAGCTCTTTGCAAAAGAGAGATATTGGCAAGGAAAAGCTGTCTTGTACCTTTGCATTTTTCTCCCAAACGAAGGACACTAGAATTAAAATTTTAAAGCCTCCTGTTAGGCCATCATCTACACGACATAGCCCTGAATTTTCCAATGCGCAGCTCTTTGCAAAAGAGAGATATTGGCAAGGAAAAGCTGTTTTGTACCTTTGCATTTTTCTCCCAAACGAAGGTCACTAGAAAGAAAATTTTAAAGCCTCCTGTTAGGCCATCATCTACACGACATAGCCCTGAATTTTCCAATGCGTAGCTCTTTGCAAAAGAGAGATATTGGCAAGGAAAAGCTGTCTTGTACCTTTGCATTTTTCTCCCAAACGAAGGACACTAGAAAGAAAATTTTAAAGCCTCCTGTTAGGCCATCATCTACACGACATAGCCCTGAATTTTCCAATGCGCAGCTCTTTGCAAAAGAGAGATATTGGCAAGGAAAAGCTGTCTTGTACCTTTGCATTTTTCTCCCAAACGAAGGACACTAGAATTAAAATTTTAAAGCCTCCTGTTAGGCCATCATCTACACGACATAGCCCTGAATTTTCCAATGCGCAGCTCTTTGCAAAAGAGAGATATTGGCAAGGAAAAGCTGTCTTGTACCTTTGCATTTTTCTCCCAAACGAAGGTCACTAGAAAGAAAATTTTAAAGCCTCCTGTTAGGCCATCATCTACACGACATAGCCCTGAATTTTCCAATGCGTAGCTCTTTGCAAAAGAGAGATATTGGCAAGGAAAAGCTGTCTTGTACCTTTGCATTTTTCTCCCAAACGAAGGACACTAGAAAGAACATTTTAAAGCCTCCTGTTAGGCCATCATCTACACGACATAGCCCTGAATTTTCCAATGCGCAGCTCTTTGCAAAAGAGAGATATTGGCAAGGAAAAGCTGTCTTGTACCTTTGCATTTTTCTCCCAAACGAAGGACACTAGAAAGAAAATTTTAAAGCCTCCTGTTAGGCCATCATCTACACGACATAGCCCTGAATTTTCCAATGCGCAGCTCTTTGCAAAAGAGAGATATTGGCAAGGAAAAGCTGTCTTGTACCTTTGCATTTTTCTCCCAAACGAAGGTCACTAGAAAGAAAATTTTAAAGCCTCCTGTTAGGCCATCATCTACACGACATAGCCCTGAATTTTCCAATGCGTAGCTCTTTGCAAAAGAGAGATATTGGCAAGGAAAAGCTGTCTTGTACCTTTGCATTTTTCTCCCAAACGAAGGAAACTAGAAAGAAAATTTTAAAGCCTCCTGTTAGGCCATCATCTACACGACATAGCCCTGAATTTTCCAATGCGCAGCTCTTTGCAAAAGAGAGATATTGGCAAGGAAAAGCTGTCTTGTACCTTTGCATTTTTCTCCCAAACGAAGGACACTAGAATTAAAATTTTAAAGCCTCCTGTTAGGCCATCATCTACACGACATAGCCCTGAATTTTCCAATGCGTAGCTCTTTGCAAAAGAGAGATATTGGCAAGGAAAAGCTGTCTTGTACCTTTGCATTTTTCTCCCAAACGAAGGACACTAGAAAGAACATTTTAAAGCCTCCTGTTAGGCCATCATCTACACGACATAGCCCTGAATTTTCCAATGCGCAGCTCTTTGCAAAAGAGAGATATTGGCAAGGAAAAGCTGTCTTGTACCTTTGCATTTTTCTCCCAAACGAAGGACACTAGAAAGAAAATTTTAAAGCCTCCTGTTAGGCCATCATCTACACGACATAGCCCTGAATTTTCCAATGCGCAGCTCTTTGCAAAAGAGAGATATTGGCAAGGAAAAGCTGTCTTGTACCTTTGCATTTTTCTCCCAAACGAAGGTCACTAGAAAGAAAATTTTAAAGCCTCCTGTTAGGCCATCATCTACACGACATAGCCCTGAATTTTCCAATGCGTAGCTCTTTGCAAAAGAGAGATATTGGCAAGGAAAAGCTGTCTTGTACCTTTGCATTTTTCTCCCAAACGAAGGACACTAGAAATAAAATTTTAAAGCCTCCTGTTAGGCCATCATCTACACGACATAGCCCTGAATTTTCCAATGCACAGCTCTTTGCAAAAGAGAGATATTGGCAAGGAAAAGCTGTCTTGTACCATTGCATTTTTCTCCCAAACGAAGGACACTAGAAAGAAAATTTTAAAGCCTCCTGTTAGGCCATCATCTACACGACATAGCCCTGAATTTTCCAATGCGCAGCTCTTTGCAAAAGAGAGATATTGGCAAGGAAAAGCTGTCTTGTACCTTTGCATTTTTCTCCCAAACGAAGGTCACTAGAAAGAAAATTTTAAAGCCTCCTGTTAGGCCATCATCTACACGACATAGCCCTGAATTTTCCAATGCGCAGCTCTTTGCAAAAGAGAGATATTGGCAAGGAAAAGCTGTCTTGTACCTTTGCATTTTTCTCCCAAACGAAGGACACTAGAATTAGAATTTTAAAGCCTCCTGTTAGACCATCATCTACACGGCATAGCCATGAATTTTCCAATGCGCAGCTCTTTGCAAAAGAGAGATATTGGCAAGGAAAAGCTGTCTTGTACCTTTGCATTTTTCTCCCAAACGAAGGTCACTAGAAAGAAAATTTTAAAGCCTCCTGTTAGGCCATCATCTACACGACATAGCCCTGAATTTTCCAATGCGCAGCTCTTTGCAAAAGAGAGATATTGGCAAGGAAAAGCTGTCTTGTACCTTTGCATTTTTCTCCCAAACGAAGGTCACTAGAAAGAAAATTTTAAAGCCTCCTGTTAGGCCATCATCTACACGGCATAGCCATGAATTTTCCAATGCGCAGCTCTTTGCAAAAGAGAGATATTGGCAAGGAAAAGCTGTCTTGTACCTTTGCATTTTTCTCCCAAACGAAGGACACTAGAATTAAAATTTTAAAGCCTTCTGTTAGGCCATCATCTACACGACATAGCCCTGAATTTTCCAATGCGCAGCTCTTTGCAAAAGAGAGATATTGGCAAGGAAAAGCTGTCTTGTACCTTTGCATTTTTCTCCCAAACGAAGGACACTAGAAAGATAATTTTAAAGCCTCCTGTTAGGCCATCATCTACACGACATAGCCCTGAATTTTCCAATGCGCAGCTCTTTGCAAAAGAGAGATATTGGCAAGGAAAAGCTGTCTTGTACCTTTGCATTTTTCTCCCAAACGAAGGACACTAGAAAGAAAATTTTAAAGCCTCCTGTTAGGCCATCATCTACACGACATAGCCCTGAATTTTCCAATGCGCAGCTCTTTGCAAAAGAGAGATATTGGCAAGGAAAAGCTGTCTTGTACCTTTGCATTTTTCTCCCAAACGAAGGTCACTAGAAAGAAAATTTTAAAGCCTCCTGTTAGGCCATCATCTACACGACATAGCCCTGAATTTTCCAATGCGCAGCTCTTTGCAAAAGAGAGATATTGGCAAGGAAAAGCTGTCTTGTACCTTTGCATTTTTCTCCCAAACGAAGGACACTAGAATTAAAATTTTAAAGCCTCCTGTTAGGCCATCATCTACACGACATAGCCCTGAATTTTCCAATGCGCAGCTCTTTGCAAAAGAGAGATATTGGCAAGGAAAAGCTGTCTTGTACCTTTGCATTTTTCTCCCAAACGAAGGACACTAGAAATAAAATTTTAAAGCCTCCTGTTAGGCCATCATCTACACGACATAGCCCTGAATTTTCCAATGCACAGCTCTTTGCAAAAGAGAGATATTGGCAAGGAAAAGCTGTCTTGTACCATTGCATTTTTCTCCCAAACGAAGGACACTAGAAAGAAAATTTTAAAGCCTCCTGTTAGGCCATCATCTACACGACATAGCCCTGAATTTTCCAATGCGCAGCTCTTTGCAAAAGAGAGATATTGGCAAGTAAAAGCTGTCTTGTACCTTTGCATTTTTCTCCCAAACGAAGGTCACTAGAAAGAAAATTTTAAAGCCTCCTGTTAGGCCATCATCTACACGACATAGCCCTGAATTTTCCAATGCGCAGCTCTTTGCAAAAGAGAGATATTGGCAAGGAAAAGCTGTCTTGTACCTTTGCATTTTTCTCCCAAACGAAGGACACTAGAATTAAAATTTTAAAGCCTCCTGTTAGACCATCATCTACACGGCATAGCCATGAATTTTCCAATGCGCAGCTCTTTGCAAAAGAGAGATATTGGCAAGGAAAAGCTGTCTTGTACCTTTGCATTTTTCTCCCAAACGAAGGTCACTAGAAAGAAAATTTTAAAGCCTCCTGTTAGGCCATCATCTACACGACATAGCCCTGAATTTTCCAATGCGCAGCTCTTTGCAAAAGAGAGATATTGGCAAGGAAAAGCTGTCTTGTACCTTTGCATTTTTCTCCCAAACGAAGGTCACTAGAAAGAAAATTTTAAAGCCTCCTGTTAGGCCATCATCTACACGGCATAGCCATGAATTTTCCAATGCGCAGCTCTTTGCAAAAGAGAGATATTGGCAAGGAAAAGCTGTCTTGTACCTTTGCATTTTTCTCCCAAACGAAGGACACTAGAATTAAAATTTTAAAGCCTTCTGTTAGGCCATCATCTACACGACATAGCCCTGAATTTTCCAATGCGCAGCTCTTTGCAAAAGAGAGATATTGGCAAGGAAAAGCTGTCTTGTACCTTTGCATTTTTCTCCCAAACGAAGGACACTAGAAAGAACATTTTAAAGCCTCCTGTTAGGCCATCATCTACACGACATAGCCCTGAATTTTCCAATGCGCAGCTCTTTGCAAAAGAGAGATATTGGCAAGGAAAAGCTGTCTTGTACCTTTGCATTTTTCTCCCAAACGAAGGACACTAGAAAGAAAATTTTAAAGCCTCCTGTTAGGCCATCATCTACACGACATAGCCCTGAATTTTCCAATGCGCAGCTCTTTGCAAAAGAGAGATATTGGCAAGGAAAAGCTGTCTTGTACCTTTGCATTTTTCTCCCAAACGAAGGTCACTAGAAAGAAAATTTTAAAGCCTCCTGTTAGGCCATCATCTACACGACATAGCCCTGAATTTTCCAATGCGTAGCTCTTTGCAAAAGAGAGATATTGGCAAGGAAAAGCTGTCTTGTACCTTTGCATTTTTCTCCCAAACGAAGGACACTAGAAAGAAAATTTTAAAGCCTCCTGTTAGGCCATCATCTACACGACATAGCCCTGAATTTTCCAATGCGCAGCTCTTTGCAAAAGAGAGATATTGGCAAGGAAAAGCTGTCTTGTACCTTTGCATTTTTCTCCCAAACGAAGGACACTAGAATTAAAATTTTAAAGCCTCCTGTTAGGCCATCATCTACACGACATAGCCCTGAATTTTCCAATGCGCAGCTCTTTGCAAAAGAGAGATATTGGCAAGGAAAAGCTGTTTTGTACCTTTGCATTTTTCTCCCAAACGAAGGTCACTAGAAAGAAAATTTTAAAGCCTCCTGTTAGGCCATCATCTACACGACATAGCCCTGAATTTTCCAATGCGTAGCTCTTTGCAAAAGAGAGATATTGGCAAGGAAAAGCTGTCTTGTACCTTTGCATTTTTCTCCCAAACGAAGGACACTAGAAAGAAAATTTTAAAGCCTCCTGTTAGGCCATCATCTACACGACATAGCCCTGAATTTTCCAATGCGCAGCTCTTTGCAAAAGAGAGATATTGGCAAGGAAAAGCTGTCTTGTACCTTTGCATTTTTCTCCCAAACGAAGGACACTAGAATTAAAATTTTAAAGCCTCCTGTTAGGCCATCATCTACACGACATAGCCCTGAATTTTCCAATGCGCAGCTCTTTGCAAAAGAGAGATATTGGCAAGGAAAAGCTGTCTTGTACCTTTGCATTTTTCTCCCAAACGAAGGACACTAGAAAGAAAATTTTAAAGCCTCCTGTTAGGCCATCATCTACACGACATAGCCCTGAATTTTCCAATGCGCAGCTCTTTGCAAAAGAGAGATATTGGCAAGGAAAAGCTGTCTTGTACCTTTGCATTTTTCTCCCAAACGAAGGACACTAGAATTAAAATTTTAAAGCCTCCTGTTAGGCCATCATCTACACGACATAGCCCTGAATTTTCCAATGCGCAGCTCTTTGCAAAAGAGAGATATTGGCAAGGAAAAGCTGTTTTGTACCTTTGCATTTTTCTCCCAAACGAAGGTCACTAGAAAGAAAATTTTAAAGCCTCCTGTTAGGCCATCATCTACACGACATAGCCCTGAATTTTCCAATGCGTAGCTCTTTGCAAAAGAGAGATATTGGCAAGGAAAAGCTGTCTTGTACCTTTGCATTTTTCTCCCAAACGAAGGACACTAGAAAGAAAATTTTAAAGCCTCCTGTTAGGCCATCATCTACACGACATAGCCCTGAATTTTCCAATGCGCAGCTCTTTGCAAAAGAGAGATATTGGCAAGGAAAAGCTGTCTTGTACCTTTGCATTTTTCTCCCAAACGAAGGACACTAGAATTAAAATTTTAAAGCCTCCTGTTAGGCCATCATCTACACGACATAGCCCTGAATTTTCCAATGCGCAGCTCTTTGCAAAAGAGAGATATTGGCAAGGAAAAGCTGTCTTGTACCTTTGCATTTTTCTCCCAAACGAAGGTCACTAGAAAGAAAATTTTAAAGCCTCCTGTTAGGCCATCATCTACACGACATAGCCCTGAATTTTCCAATGCGTAGCTCTTTGCAAAAGAGAGATATTGGCAAGGAAAAGCTGTCTTGTACCTTTGCATTTTTCTCCCAAACGAAGGACACTAGAAAGAACATTTTAAAGCCTCCTGTTAGGCCATCATCTACACGACATAGCCCTGAATTTTCCAATGCGCAGCTCTTTGCAAAAGAGAGATATTGGCAAGGAAAAGCTGTCTTGTACCTTTGCATTTTTCTCCCAAACGAAGGACACTAGAAAGAAAATTTTAAAGCCTCCTGTTAGGCCATCATCTACACGACATAGCCCTGAATTTTCCAATGCGCAGCTCTTTGCAAAAGAGAGATATTGGCAAGGAAAAGCTGTCTTGTACCTTTGCATTTTTCTCCCAAACGAAGGTCACTAGAAAGAAAATTTTAAAGCCTCCTGTTAGGCCATCATCTACACGACATAGCCCTGAATTTTCCAATGCGTAGCTCTTTGCAAAAGAGAGATATTGGCAAGGAAAAGCTGTCTTGTACCTTTGCATTTTTCTCCCAAACGAAGGAAACTAGAAAGAAAATTTTAAAGCCTCCTGTTAGGCCATCATCTACACGACATAGCCCTGAATTTTCCAATGCGCAGCTCTTTGCAAAAGAGAGATATTGGCAAGGAAAAGCTGTCTTGTACCTTTGCATTTTTCTCCCAAACGAAGGACACTAGAATTAAAATTTTAAAGCCTCCTGTTAGGCCATCATCTACACGACATAGCCCTGAATTTTCCAATGCGTAGCTCTTTGCAAAAGAGAGATATTGGCAAGGAAAAGCTGTCTTGTACCTTTGCATTTTTCTCCCAAACGAAGGACACTAGAAAGAACATTTTAAAGCCTCCTGTTAGGCCATCATCTACACGACATAGCCCTGAATTTTCCAATGCGCAGCTCTTTGCAAAAGAGAGATATTGGCAAGGAAAAGCTGTCTTGTACCTTTGCATTTTTCTCCCAAACGAAGGACACTAGAAAGAAAATTTTAAAGCCTCCTGTTAGGCCATCATCTACACGACATAGCCCTGAATTTTCCAATGCGCAGCTCTTTGCAAAAGAGAGATATTGGCAAGGAAAAGCTGTCTTGTACCTTTGCATTTTTCTCCCAAACGAAGGTCACTAGAAAGAAAATTTTAAAGCCTCCTGTTAGGCCATCATCTACACGACATAGCCCTGAATTTTCCAATGCGTAGCTCTTTGCAAAAGAGAGATATTGGCAAGGAAAAGCTGTCTTGTACCTTTGCATTTTTCTCCCAAACGAAGGACACTAGAAATAAAATTTTAAAGCCTCCTGTTAGGCCATCATCTACACGACATAGCCCTGAATTTTCCAATGCACAGCTCTTTGCAAAAGAGAGATATTGGCAAGGAAAAGCTGTCTTGTACCATTGCATTTTTCTCCCAAACGAAGGACACTAGAAAGAAAATTTTAAAGCCTCCTGTTAGGCCATCATCTACACGACATAGCCCTGAATTTTCCAATGCGCAGCTCTTTGCAAAAGAGAGATATTGGCAAGGAAAAGCTGTCTTGTACCTTTGCATTTTTCTCCCAAACGAAGGTCACTAGAAAGAAAATTTTAAAGCCTCCTGTTAGGCCATCATCTACACGACATAGCCCTGAATTTTCCAATGCGCAGCTCTTTGCAAAAGAGAGATATTGGCAAGGAAAAGCTGTCTTGTACCTTTGCATTTTTCTCCCAAACGAAGGACACTAGAATTAAAATTTTAAAGCCTCCTGTTAGACCATCATCTACACGGCATAGCCATGAATTTTCCAATGCGCAGCTCTTTGCAAAAGAGAGATATTGGCAAGGAAAAGCTGTCTTGTACCTTTGCATTTTTCTCCCAAACGAAGGTCACTAGAAAGAAAATTTTAAAGCCTCCTGTTAGGCCATCATCTACACGACATAGCCCTGAATTTTCCAATGCGCAGCTCTTTGCAAAAGAGAGATATTGGCAAGGAAAAGCTGTCTTGTACCTTTGCATTTTTCTCCCAAACGAAGGTCACTAGAAAGAAAATTTTAAAGCCTCCTGTTAGGCCATCATCTACACGGCATAGCCATGAATTTTCCAATGCGCAGCTCTTTGCAAAAGAGAGATATTGGCAAGGAAAAGCTGTCTTGTACCTTTGCATTTTTCTCCCAAACGAAGGACACTAGAATTAAAATTTTAAAGCCTTCTGTTAGGCCATCTTCTACACGACATAGCCCTGAATTTTCCAATGCGCAGCTCTTTGCAAAAGAGAGATATTGGCAAGGAAAAGCTGTCTTGTACCTTTGCATTTTTCTCCCAAACGAAGGACACTAGAAAGAACATTTTAAAGCCTCCTGTTAGGCCATCATCTACACGACATAGCCCTGAATTTTCCAATGCGCAGCTCTTTGCAAAAGAGAGATATTGGCAAGGAAAAGCTGTCTTGTACCTTTGCATTTTTCTCCCAAACGAAGGACACTAGAAAGAAAATTTTAAAGCCTCCTGTTAGGCCATCATCTACACGACATAGCCCTGAATTTTCCAATGCGCAGCTCTTTGCAAAAGAGAGATATTGGCAAGGAAAAGCTGTCTTGTACCTTTGCATTTTTCTCCCAAACGAAGGTCACTAGAAAGAAAATTTTAAAGCCTCCTGTTAGGCCATCATCTACACGACATAGCCCTGAATTTTCCAATGCGTAGCTCTTTGCAAAAGAGAGATATTGGCAAGGAAAAGCTGTCTTGTACCTTTGCATTTTTCTCCCAAACGAAGGACACTAGAAAGAAAATTTTAAAGCCTCCTGTTAGGCCATCATCTACACGACATAGCCCTGAATTTTCCAATGCGCAGCTCTTTGCAAAAGAGAGATATTGGCAAGGAAAAGCTGTCTTGTACCTTTGCATTTTTCTCCCAAACGAAGGACACTAGAATTAAAATTTTAAAGCCTCCTGTTAGGCCATCATCTACACGACATAGCCCTGAATTTTCCAATGCGCAGCTCTTTGCAAAAGAGAGATATTGGCAAGGAAAAGCTGTCTTGTACCTTTGCATTTTTCTCCCAAACGAAGGTCACTAGAAAGAAAATTTTAAAGCCTCCTGTTAGGCCATCATCTACACGACATAGCCCTGAATTTTCCAATGCGTAGCTCTTTGCAAAAGAGAGATATTGGCAAGGAAAAGCTGTCTTGTACCTTTGCATTTTTCTCCCAAACGAAGGTCACTAGAAAGAAAATTTTAAAGCCTCCTGTTAGGCCATCATCTACACGACATAGCCCTGAATTTTCCAATGCGTAGCTCTTTGCAAAAGAGAGATATTGGCAAGGAAAAGCTGTCTTGTACCTTTGCATTTTTCTCCCAAACGAAGGACACTAGAAAGAACATTTTAAAGCCTCCTGTTAGGCCATCATCTACACGACATAGCCCTGAATTTTCCAATGCGCAGCTCTTTGCAAAAGAGAGATATTGGCAAGGAAAAGCTGTCTTGTACCTTTGCATTTTTCTCCCAAACGAAGGACACTAGAAAGAAAATTTTAAAGCCTCCTGTTAGGCCATCATCTACATGACATAGCCCTGAATTTTCCAATGCGCAGCTCTTTGCAAAAGAGAGATATTGGCAAGGAAAAGCTGTCTTGTACCTTTGCATTTTTCTCCCAAACGAAGGTCACTAGAAAGAAAATTTTAAAGCCTCCTGTTAGGCCATCATCTACACGACATAGCCCTGAATTTTCCAATGCGTAGCTCTTTGCAAAAGAGAGATATTGGCAAGGAAAAGCTGTCTTGTACCTTTGCATTTTTCTCCCAAACGAAGGAAACTAGAAAGAAAATTTTAAAGCCTCCTGTTAGGCCATCATCTACACGACATAGCCCTGAATTTTCCAATGCGCAGCTCTTTGCAAAAGAGAGATATTGGCAAGGAAAAGCTGTCTTGTACCTTTGCATTTTTCTCCCAAACGAAGGACACTAGAATTAAAATTTTAAAGCCTCCTGTTAGGCCATCATCTACACGACATAGCCCTGAATTTTCCAATGCGCAGCTCTTTGCAAAAGAGAGATATTGGCAAGGAAAAGCTGTCTTGTACCTTTGCATTTTTCTCCCAAACGAAGGTCACTAGAAAGAAAATTTTAAAGCCTCCTGTTAGGCCATCATCTACACGACATAGCCCTGAATTTTCCAATGCGCAGCTCTTTGCAAAAGAGAGATATTGGCAAGGAAAAGCTGTCTTGTACCTTTGCATTTTTCTCCCAAACGAAGGACACTAGAATTAAAATTTTAAAGCCTCCTGTTAGGCCATCATCTACACGACATAGCCCTGAATTTTCCAATGCGCAGCTCTTTGCAAAAGAGAGATATTGGCAAGGAAAAGCTGTCTTGTACCTTTGCATTTTTCTCCCAAACGAAGGTCACTAGAAAGAAAATTTTAAAGCCTCCTGTTAGGCCATCATCTACACGACATAGCCCTGAATTTTCCAATGCGTAGCTCTTTGCAAAAGAGAGATATTGGCAAGGAAAAACTGTCTTGTACCTTTGCATTTTTCTCCCAAACGAAGGACACTAGAAAGAAAATTTTAAAGCCTCCTGTTAGGCCATCATCTACACGACATAGCCCTGAATTTTCCAATGCGCAGCTCTTTGCAAAAGAGAGATATTGGCAAGGAAAAGCTGTCTTGTACCTTTGCATTTTTCTCCCAAACGAAGGACACTAGAAAGATAATTTTAAAGCCTCCTGTTAGGCCATCATCTACACGACATAGCCCTGAATTTTCCAATGCGCAGCTCTTTGCAAAAGAGAGATATTGGCAAGGAAAAGCTGTCTTGTACCTTTGCATTTTTCTCCCAAACGAAGGACACTAGAATTAAAATTTTAAAGCCTCCTGTTAGGCCATCATCTACACGACATAGCCCTGAATTTTCCAATGCTCAGCTCTTTGCAAAAGAGAGATATTGGCAAGGAAAAGCTGTCTTGTACCTTTGCATTTTTCTCCCAAACGAAGGACACTAGAATTAAAATTTTAAAGCCTTCTGTTAGGCCATCATCTACACGACATAGCCCTGAATTTTCCAATGCGCAGCTCTTTGCAAAAGAGAGATATTGGCAAGGAAAAGCTGTCTTGTACCTTTGCATTTTTCTCCCAAACGAAGGACACTAGAAAGAACATTTTAAAGCCTCCTGTTAGGCCATCATCTACACGACATAGCCCTGAATTTTCCAATGCGCAGCTCTTTGCAAAAGAGAGATATTGGCAAGGAAAAGCTGTCTTGTACCTTTGCATTTTTCTCCCAAACGAAGGACACTAGAAAGAAAATTTTAAAGCCTCCTGTTAGGCCATCATCTACACGACATAGCCCTGAATTTTCCAATGCGCAGCTCTTTGCAAAAGAGAGATATTGGCAAGGAAAAGCTGTCTTGTACCTTTGCATTTTTCTCCCAAACGAAGGTCACTAGAAAGAAAATTTTAAAGCCTCCTGTTAGGCCATCATCTACACGACATAGCCCTGAATTTTCCAATGCGTAGCTCTTTGCAAAAGAGAGATATTGGCAAGGAAAAGCTGTCTTGTACCTTTGCATTTTTCTCCCAAACGAAGGACACTAGAAAGAAAATTTTAAAGCCTCCTGTTAGGCCATCATCTACACGACATAGCCCTGAATTTTCCAATGCGCAGCTCTTTGCAAAAGAGAGATATTGGCAAGGAAAAGCTGTCTTGTACCTTTGCATTTTTCTCCCAAACGAAGGACACTAGAATTAAAATTTTAAAGCCTCCTGTTAGGCCATCATCTACACGACATAGCCCTGAATTTTCCAATGCGCAGCTCTTTGCAAAAGAGAGATATTGGCAAGGAAAAGCTGTCTTGTACCTTTGCATTTTTCTCCCAAACGAAGGTCACTAGAAAGAAAATTTTAAAGCCTCCTGTTAGGCCATCATCTACACGACATAGCCCTGAATTTTCCAATGCGTAGCTCTTTGCAAAAGAGAGATATTGGCAAGGAAAAGCTGTCTTGTACCTTTGCATTTTTCTCCCAAACGAAGGTCACTAGAAAGAAAATTTTAAAGCCTCCTGTTAGGCCATCATCTACACGACATAGCCCTGAATTTTCCAATGCGTAGCTCTTTGCAAAAGAGAGATATTGGCAAGGAAAAGCTGTCTTGTACCTTTGCATTTTTCTCCCAAACGAAGGACACTAGAAAGAACATTTTAAAGCCTCCTGTTAGGCCATCATCTACACGACATAGCCCTGAATTTTCCAATGCGCAGCTCTTTGCAAAAGAGAGATATTGGCAAGGAAAAGCTGTCTTGTACCTTTGCATTTTTCTCCCAAACGAAGGACACTAGAAAGAAAATTTTAAAGCCTCCTGTTAGGCCATCATCTACATGACATAGCCCTGAATTTTCCAATGCGCAGCTCTTTGCAAAAGAGAGATATTGGCAAGGAAAAGCTGTCTTGTACCTTTGCATTTTTCTCCCAAACGAAGGTCACTAGAAAGAAAATTTTAAAGCCTCCTGTTAGGCCATCATCTACACGACATAGCCCTGAATTTTCCAATGCGTAGCTCTTTGCAAAAGAGAGATATTGGCAAGGAAAAGCTGTCTTGTACCTTTGCATTTTTCTCCCAAACGAAGGAAACTAGAAAGAAAATTTTAAAGCCTCCTGTTAGGCCATCATCTACACGACATAGCCCTGAATTTTCCAATGCGCAGCTCTTTGCA
This sequence comes from Pseudophryne corroboree, assembly GCF_028390025.1. Lineage (NCBI taxonomy): Eukaryota > Metazoa > Chordata > Amphibia > Anura > Myobatrachidae > Pseudophryne > Pseudophryne corroboree. The sequence continues at coordinate 101,080 of NW_026968103.1, read as the reverse complement.
AAAGAGAGATATTGGCAAGGAAAAGCTGTCTTGTACCTTTGCATTTTTCTCCCAAACGAAGGACACTAGAATTAAAATTTTAAAGCCTCCTGTTAGGCCATCATCTACACGACATAGCCCTGAATTTTCCAATGCGCAGCTCTTTGCAAAAGAGAGATATTGGCAAGGAAAAGCTGTCTTGTACCTTTGCATTTTTCTCCCAAACGAAGGTCACTAGAAAGAAAATTTTAAAGCCTCCTGTTAGGCCATCATCTACACGACATAGCCCTGAATTTTCCAATGCGCAGCTCTTTGCAAAAGAGAGATATTGGCAAGGAAAAGCTGTCTTGTACCTTTGCATTTTTCTCCCAAACGAAGGACACTAGAATTAAAATTTTAAAGCCTCCTGTTAGGCCATCATCTACACGACATAGCCCTGAATTTTCCAATGCGCAGCTCTTTGCAAAAGAGAGATATTGGCAAGGAAAAGCTGTCTTGTACCTTTGCATTTTTCTCCCAAACGAAGGTCACTAGAAAGAAAATTTTAAAGCCTCCTGTTAGGCCATCATCTACACGACATAGCCCTGAATTTTCCAATGCGTAGCTCTTTGCAAAAGAGAGATATTGGCAAGGAAAAACTGTCTTGTACCTTTGCATTTTTCTCCCAAACGAAGGACACTAGAAAGAAAATTTTAAAGCCTCCTGTTAGGCCATCATCTACACGACATAGCCCTGAATTTTCCAATGCGCAGCTCTTTGCAAAAGAGAGATATTGGCAAGGAAAAGCTGTCTTGTACCTTTGCATTTTTCTCCCAAACGAAGGACACTAGAAAGATAATTTTAAAGCCTCCTGTTAGGCCATCATCTACACGACATAGCCCTGAATTTTCCAATGCGCAGCTCTTTGCAAAAGAGAGATATTGGCAAGGAAAAGCTGTCTTGTACCTTTGCATTTTTCTCCCAAACGAAGGACACTAGAAAGAAAATTTTAAAGCCTCCTGTTAGGCCATCATCTACACGACATAGCCCTGAATTTTCCAATGCGCAGCTCTTTGCAAAAGAGAGATATTGGCAAGGAAAAGCTGTCTTGTACCTTTGCATTTTTCTCCCAAACGAAGGACACTAGAAAGATAATTTTAAAGCCTCCTGTTAGGCCATCATCTACACGACATAGCCCTGAATTTTCCAATGCGCAGCTCTTTGCAAAAGAGAGATATTGGCAAGGAAAAGCTGTCTTGTACCTTTGCATTTTTCTCCCAAACGAAGGACACTAGAAAGAAAATTTTAAAGCCTCCTGTTAGGCCATCATCTACACGACATAGCCCTGAATTTTCCAATGCGCAGCTCTTTGCAAAAGAGAGATATTGGCAAGGAAAAGCTGTCTTGTACCTTTGCATTTTTCTCCCAAACGAAGGTCACTAGAAAGAAAATTTTAAAGCCTCCTGTTAGGCCATCATCTACACGACATAGCCCTGAATTTTCCAATGCGCAGCTCTTTGCAAAAGAGAGATATTGGCAAGGAAAAGCTGTCTTGTACCTTTGCATTTTTCTCCCAAACGAAGGACACTAGAAATAAAATTTTAAAGCCTCCTGTTAGGCCATCATCTACACGACATAGCCCTGAATTTTCCAATGCACAGCTCTTTGCAAAAGAGAGATATTGGCAAGGAAAAGCTGTCTTGTACCATTGCATTTTTCTCCCAAACGAAGGACACTAGAAAGAAAATTTTAAAGCCTCCTGTTAGGCCATCATCTACACGACATAGCCCTGAATTTTCCAATGCGCAGCTCTTTGCAAAAGAGAGATATTGGCAAGTAAAAGCTGTCTTGTACCTTTGCATTTTTCTCCCAAACGAAGGTCACTAGAAAGAAAATTTTAAAGCCTCCTGTTAGGCCATCATCTACACGACATAGCCCTGAATTTTCCAATGCGCAGCTCTTTGCAAAAGAGAGATATTGGCAAGGAAAAGCTGTCTTGTACCTTTGCATTTTTCTCCCAAACGAAGGACACTAGAATTAAAATTTTAAAGCCTCCTGTTAGACCATCATCTACACGGCATAGCCATGAATTTTCCAATGCGCAGCTCTTTGCAAAAGAGAGATATTGGCAAGGAAAAGCTGTCTTGTACCTTTGCATTTTTCTCCCAAACGAAGGTCACTAGAAAGAAAATTTTAAAGCCTCCTGTTAGGCCATCATCTACACGACATAGCCCTGAATTTTCCAATGCGCAGCTCTTTGCAAAAGAGAGATATTGGCAAGGAAAAGCTGTCTTGTACCTTTGCATTTTTCTCCCAAACGAAGGTCACTAGAAAGAAAATTTTAAAGCCTCCTGTTAGGCCATCATCTACACGGCATAGCCATGAATTTTCCAATGCGCAGCTCTTTGCAAAAGAGAGATATTGGCAAGGAAAAGCTGTCTTGTACCTTTGCATTTTTCTCCCAAACGAAGGACACTAGAATTAAAATTTTAAAGCCTTCTGTTAGGCCATCATCTACACGACATAGCCCTGAATTTTCCAATGCGCAGCTCTTTGCAAAAGAGAGATATTGGCAAGGAAAAGCTGTCTTGTACCTTTGCATTTTTCTCCCAAACGAAGGACACTAGAAAGAACATTTTAAAGCCTCCTGTTAGGCCATCATCTACACGACATAGCCCTGAATTTTCCAATGCGCAGCTCTTTGCAAAAGAGAGATATTGGCAAGGAAAAGCTGTCTTGTACCTTTGCATTTTTCTCCCAAACGAAGGTCACTAGAAAGAAAATTTTAAAGCCTCCTGTTAGGCCATCATCTACACGGCATAGCCATGAATTTTCCAATGCGCAGCTCTTTGCAAAAGAGAGATATTGGCAAGGAAAAGCTGTCTTGTACCTTTGCATTTTTCTCCCAAACGAAGGACACTAGAATTAAAATTTTAAAGCCTTCTGTTAGGCCATCATCTACACGACATAGCCCTGAATTTTCCAATGCGCAGCTCTTTGCAAAAGAGAGATATTGGCAAGGAAAAGCTGTCTTGTACCTTTGCATTTTTCTCCCAAACGAAGGACACTAGAAAGAAAATTTTAAAGCCTCCTGTTAGGCCATCATCTACACGACATAGCCCTGAATTTTCCAATGCGCAGCTCTTTGCAAAAGAGAGATATTGGCAAGGAAAAGCTGTCTTGTACCTTTGCATTTTTCTCCCAAACGAAGGTCACTAGAAAGAAAATTTTAAAGCCTCCTGTTAGGCCATCATCTACACGGCATAGCCATGAATTTTCCAATGCGCAGCTCTTTGCAAAAGAGAGATATTGGCAAGGAAAAGCTGTCTTGTACCTTTGCATTTTTCTCCCAAACGAAGGACACTAGAATTAAAATTTTAAAGCCTTCTGTTAGGCCATCATCTACACGACATAGCCCTGAATTTTCCAATGCGCAGCTCTTTGCAAAAGAGAGATATTGGCAAGGAAAAGCTGTCTTGTACCTTTGCATTTTTCTCCCAAACGAAGGACACTAGAAAGAAAATTTTAAAGCCTCCTGTTAGGCCATCATCTACACGACATAGCCCTGAATTTTCCAATGCGCAGCTCTTTGCAAAAGAGAGATATTGGCAAGGAAAAGCTGTCTTGTACCTTTGCATTTTTCTCCCAAACGAAGGTCACTAGAAAGAAAATTTTAAAGCCTCCTGTTAGGCCATCATCTACACGACATAGCCCTGAATTTTCCAATGCGTAGCTCTTTGCAAAAGAGAGATATTGGCAAGGAAAAGCTGTCTTGTACCTTTGCATTTTTCTCCCAAACGAAGGACACTAGAAAGAAAATTTTAAAGCCTCCTGTTAGGCCATCATCTACACGACATAGCCCTGAATTTTCCAATGCGCAGCTCTTTGCAAAAGAGAGATATTGGCAAGGAAAAGCTGTCTTGTACCTTTGCATTTTTCTCCCAAACGAAGGACACTAGAATTAAAATTTTAAAGCCTCCTGTTAGGCCATCATCTACACGACATAGCCCTGAATTTTCCAATGCGCAGCTCTTTGCAAAAGAGAGATATTGGCAAGGAAAAGCTGTCTTGTACCTTTGCATTTTTCTCCCAAACGAAGGTCACTAGAAAGAAAATTTTAAAGCCTCCTGTTAGGCCATCATCTACACGACATAGCCCTGAATTTTCCAATGCGTAGCTCTTTGCAAAAGAGAGATATTGGCAAGGAAAAGCTGTCTTGTACCTTTGCATTTTTCTCCCAAACGAAGGACACTAGAAAGAAAATTTTAAAGCCTCCTGTTAGGCCATCATCTACACGACATAGCCCTGAATTTTCCAATGCGCAGCTCTTTGCAAAAGAGAGATATTGGCAAGGAAAAGCTGTCTTGTACCTTTGCATTTTTCTCCCAAACGAAGGACACTAGAATTAAAATTTTAAAGCCTCCTGTTAGGCCATCATCTACACGACATAGCCCTGAATTTTCCAATGCGCAGCTCTTTGCAAAAGAGAGATATTGGCAAGGAAAAGCTGTCTTGTACCTTTGCATTTTTCTCCCAAACGAAGGTCACTAGAAAGAAAATTTTAAAGCCTCCTGTTAGGCCATCATCTACACGACATAGCCCTGAATTTTCCAATGCGTAGCTCTTTGCAAAAGAGAGATATTGGCAAGGAAAAGCTGTCTTGTACCTTTGCATTTTTCTCCCAAACGAAGGACACTAGAAAGAACATTTTAAAGCCTCCTGTTAGGCCATCATCTACACGACATAGCCCTGAATTTTCCAATGCGCAGCTCTTTGCAAAAGAGAGATATTGGCAAGGAAAAGCTGTCTTGTACCTTTGCATTTTTCTCCCAAACGAAGGACACTAGAAAGAAAATTTTAAAGCCTCCTGTTAGGCCATCATCTACACGACATAGCCCTGAATTTTCCAATGCGCAGCTCTTTGCAAAAGAGAGATATTGGCAAGGAAAAGCTGTCTTGTACCTTTGCATTTTTCTCCCAAACGAAGGTCACTAGAAAGAAAATTTTAAAGCCTCCTGTTAGGCCATCATCTACACGACATAGCCCTGAATTTTCCAATGCGTAGCTCTTTGCAAAAGAGAGATATTGGCAAGGAAAAGCTGTCTTGTACCTTTGCATTTTTCTCCCAAACGAAGGAAACTAGAAAGAAAATTTTAAAGCCTCCTGTTAGGCCATCATCTACACGACATAGCCCTGAATTTTCCAATGCGCAGCTCTTTGCAAAAGAGAGATATTGGCAAGGAAAAGCTGTCTTGTACCTTTGCATTTTTCTCCCAAACGAAGGACACTAGAATTAAAATTTTAAAGCCTCCTGTTAGGCCATCATCTACACGACATAGCCCTGAATTTTCCAATGCGTAGCTCTTTGCAAAAGAGAGATATTGGCAAGGAAAAGCTGTCTTGTACCTTTGCATTTTTCTCCCAAACGAAGGACACTAGAAAGAACATTTTAAAGCCTCCTGTTAGGCCATCATCTACACGACATAGCCCTGAATTTTCCAATGCGCAGCTCTTTGCAAAAGAGAGATATTGGCAAGGAAAAGCTGTCTTGTACCTTTGCATTTTTCTCCCAAACGAAGGACACTAGAAAGAAAATTTTAAAGCCTCCTGTTAGGCCATCATCTACACGACATAGCCCTGAATTTTCCAATGCGCAGCTCTTTGCAAAAGAGAGATATTGGCAAGGAAAAGCTGTCTTGTACCTTTGCATTTTTCTCCCAAACGAAGGTCACTAGAAAGAAAATTTTAAAGCCTCCTGTTAGGCCATCATCTACACGACATAGCCCTGAATTTTCCAATGCGTAGCTCTTTGCAAAAGAGAGATATTGGCAAGGAAAAGCTGTCTTGTACCTTTGCATTTTTCTCCCAAACGAAGGACACTAGAAATAAAATTTTAAAGCCTCCTGTTAGGCCATCATCTACACGACATAGCCCTGAATTTTCCAATGCACAGCTCTTTGCAAAAGAGAGATATTGGCAAGGAAAAGCTGTCTTGTACCATTGCATTTTTCTCCCAAACGAAGGACACTAGAAAGAAAATTTTAAAGCCTCCTGTTAGGCCATCATCTACACGACATAGCCCTGAATTTTCCAATGCGCAGCTCTTTGCAAAAGAGAGATATTGGCAAGGAAAAGCTGTCTTGTACCTTTGCATTTTTCTCCCAAACGAAGGTCACTAGAAAGAAAATTTTAAAGCCTCCTGTTAGGCCATCATCTACACGACATTTCCCTGAATTTTCCAATGCGCAGCTCTTTGCAAAAGAGAGATATTGGCAAGGAAAAGCTGTCTTGTACCTTTGCATTTTTCTCCCAAACGAAGGACACTAGAATTAAAATTTTAAAGCCTCCTGTTAGACCATCATCTACACGGCATAGCCATGAATTTTCCAATGCGCAGCTCTTTGCAAAAGAGAGATATTGGCAAGGAAAAGCTGTCTTGTACCTTTGCATTTTTCTCCCAAACGAAGGTCACTAGAAAGAAAATTTTAAAGCCTCCTGTTAGGCCATCATCTACACGACATAGCCCTGAATTTTCCAATGCGCAGCTCTTTGCAAAAGAGAGATATTGGCAAGGAAAAGCTGTCTTGTACCTTTGCATTTTTCTCCCAAACGAAGGTCACTAGAAAGAAAATTTTAAAGCCTCCTGTTAGGCCATCATCTACACGGCATAGCCATGAATTTTCCAATGCGCAGCTCTTTGCAAAAGAGAGATATTGGCAAGGAAAAGCTGTCTTGTACCTTTGCATTTTTCTCCCAAACGAAGGACACTAGAATTAAAATTTTAAAGCCTTCTGTTAGGCCATCATCTACACGACATAGCCCTGAATTTTCCAATGCGCAGCTCTTTGCAAAAGAGAGATATTGGCAAGGAAAAGCTGTCTTGTACCTTTGCATTTTTCTCCCAAACGAAGGACACTAGAAAGAACATTTTAAAGCCTCCTGTTAGGCCATCATCTACACGACATAGCCCTGAATTTTCCAATGCGCAGCTCTTTGCAAAAGAGAGATATTGGCAAGGAAAAGCTGTCTTGTACCTTTGCATTTTTCTCCCAAACGAAGGACACTAGAAAGAAAATTTTAAAGCCTCCTGTTAGGCCATCATCTACACGACATAGCCCTGAATTTTCCAATGCGCAGCTCTTTGCAAAAGAGAGATATTGGCAAGGAAAAGCTGTCTTGTACCTTTGCATTTTTCTCCCAAACGAAGGTCACTAGAAAGAAAATTTTAAAGCCTCCTGTTAGGCCATCATCTACACGACATAGCCCTGAATTTTCCAATGCGTAGCTCTTTGCAAAAGAGAGATATTGGCAAGGAAAAGCTGTCTTGTACCTTTGCATTTTTCTCCCAAACGAAGGACACTAGAAAGAAAATTTTAAAGCCTCCTGTTAGGCCATCATCTACACGACATAGCCCTGAATTTTCCAATGCGCAGCTCTTTGCAAAAGAGAGATATTGGCAAGGAAAAGCTGTCTTGTACCTTTGCATTTTTCTCCCAAACGAAGGACACTAGAATTAAAATTTTAAAGCCTCCTGTTAGGCCATCATCTACACGACATAGCCCTGAATTTTCCAATGCGCAGCTCTTTGCAAAAGAGAGATATTGGCAAGGAAAAGCTGTCTTGTACCTTTGCATTTTTCTCCCAAACGAAGGTCACTAGAAAGAAAATTTTAAAGCCTCCTGTTAGGCCATCATCTACACGACATAGCCCTGAATTTTCCAATGCGTAGCTCTTTGCAAAAGAGAGATATTGGCAAGGAAAAGCTGTCTTGTACCTTTGCATTTTTCTCCCAAACGAAGGTCACTAGAAAGAAAATTTTAAAGCCTCCTGTTAGGCCATCATCTACACGACATAGCCCTGAATTTTCCAATGCGTAGCTCTTTGCAAAAGAGAGATATTGGCAAGGAAAAGCTGTCTTGTACCTTTGCATTTTTCTCCCAAACGAAGGACACTAGAAAGAACATTTTAAAGCCTCCTGTTAGGCCATCATCTACACGACATAGCCCTGAATTTTCCAATGCGCAGCTCTTTGCAAAAGAGAGATATTGGCAAGGAAAAGCTGTCTTGTACCTTTGCATTTTTCTCCCAAACGAAGGACACTAGAAAGAAAATTTTAAAGCCTCCTGTTAGGCCATCATCTACACGACATAGCCCTGAATTTTCCAATGCGCAGCTCTTTGCAAAAGAGAGATATTGGCAAGGAAAAGCTGTCTTGTACCTTTGCATTTTTCTCCCAAACGAAGGTCACTAGAAAGAAAATTTTAAAGCCTCCTGTTAGGCCATCATCTACACGACATAGCCCTGAATTTTCCAATGCGTAGCTCTTTGCAAAAGAGAGATATTGGCAAGGAAAAGCTGTCTTGTACCTTTGCATTTTTCTCCCAAACGAAGGAAACTAGAAAGAAAATTTTAAAGCCTCCTGTTAGGCCATCATCTACACGACATAGCCCTGAATTTTCCAATGCGCAGCTCTTTGCAAAAGAGAAATATTGGCAAGGAAAAGCTGTCTTGTACCTTTGCATTTTTCTCCCAAACGAAGGACACTAGAATTAAAATTTTAAAGCCTCCTGTTAGGCCATCATCTACACGACATAGCCCTGAATTTTCCAATGCGCAGCTCTTTGCAAAAGAGAGATATTGGCAAGGAAAAGCTGTCTTGTACCTTTGCATTTTTCTCCCAAACGAAGGTCACTAGAAAGAAAATTTTAAAGCCTCCTGTTAGGCCATCATCTACACGACATAGCCCTGAATTTTCCAATGCGCAGCTCTTTGCAAAAGAGAGATATTGGCAAGGAAAAGCTGTCTTGTACCTTTGCATTTTTCTCCCAAACGAAGGACACTAGAATTAAAATTTTAAAGCCTCCTGTTAGGCCATCATCTACACGACATAGCCCTGAATTTTCCAATGCGCAGCTCTTTGCAAAAGAGAGATATTGGCAAGGAAAAGCTGTCTTGTACCTTTGCATTTTTCTCCCAAACGAAGGTCACTAGAAAGAAAATTTTAAAGCCTCCTGTTAGGCCATCATCTACACGACATAGCCCTGAATTTTCCAATGCGTAGCTCTTTGCAAAAGAGAGATATTGGCAAGGAAAAACTGTCTTGTACCTTTGCATTTTTCTCCCAAACGAAGGACACTAGAAAGAAAATTTTAAAGCCTCCTGTTAGGCCATCATCTACACGACATAGCCCTGAATTTTCCAATGCGCAGCTCTTTGCAAAAGAGAGATATTGGCAAGGAAAAGCTGTCTTGTACCTTTGCATTTTTCTCCCAAACGAAGGACACTAGAAAGATAATTTTAAAGCCTCCTGTTAGGCCATCATCTACACGACATAGCCCTGAATTTTCCAATGCGCAGCTCTTTGCAAAAGAGAGATATTGGCAAGGAAAAGCTGTCTTGTACCTTTGCATTTTTCTCCCAAACGAAGGACACTAGAAAGAAAATTTTAAAGCCTCCTGTTAGGCCATCATCTACACGACATAGCCCTGAATTTTCCAATGCGCAGCTCTTTGCAAAAGAGAGATATTGGCAAGGAAAAGCTGTCTTGTACCTTTGCATTTTTCTCCCAAACGAAGGTCACTAGAAAGAAAATTTTAAAGCCTCCTGTTAGGCCATCATCTACACGACATAGCCCTGAATTTTCCAATGCGCAGCTCTTTGCAAAAGAGAGATATTGGCAAGGAAAAGCTGTCTTGTACCTTTGCATTTTTCTCCCAAACGAAGGACACTAGAATTAAAATTTTAAAGCCTCCTGTTAGAACATCATCTACACGACATAGCCCTGAATTTTCCAATGCGCAGCTCTTTGCAAAAGAGAGATATTGGCAAGGAAAAGCTGTCTTGTACCTTTGCATTTTTCTCCCAAACGAAGGACACTAGAATTAAAATTTTAAAGCCTCCTGTTAGGCCATCATCTACACGACATAGCCCTGAATTTTCCAATGCGCAGCTCTTTGCAAAAGAGAGATATTGGCAAGGAAAAGCTGTCTTGTACCTTTGCATTTTTCTCCCAAACGAAGGACACTAGAAAGATAATTTTAAAGCCTCCTGTTAGGCCATCATCTACACGACATAGCCCTGAATTTTCCAATGCGCAGCTCTTTGCAAAAGAGAGATATTGGCAAGGAAAAGCTGTCTTGTACCTTTGCATTTTTCTCCCAAACGAAGGACACTAGAAAGAAAATTTTAAAGCCTCCTGTTAGGCCATCATCTACACGACATAGCCCTGAATTTTCCAATGCGCAGCTCTTTGCAAAAGAGAGATATTGGCAAGGAAAAGCTGTCTTGTACCTTTGCATTTTTCTCCCAAACGAAGGTCACTAGAAAGAAAATTTTAAAGCCTCCTGTTAGGCCATCATCTACACGACATAGCCCTGAATTTTCCAATGCGCAGCTCTTTGCAAAAGAGAGATATTGGCAAGGAAAAGCTGTCTTGTACCTTTGCATTTTTCTCCCAAACGAAGGACACTAGAATTAAAATTTTAAAGCCTCCTGTTAGGCCATCATCTACACGACATAGCCCTGAATTTTCCAATGCGCAGCTCTTTGCAAAAGAGAGATATTGGCAAGGAAAAGCTGTCTTGTACCTTTGCATTTTTCTCCCAAACGAAGGACACTAGAAATAAAATTTTAAAGCCTCCTGTTAGGCCATCATCTACACGACATAGCCCTGAATTTTCCAATGCACAGCTCTTTGCAAAAGAGAGATATTGGCAAGGAAAAGCTGTCTTGTACCATTGCATTTTTCTCCCAAACGAAGGACACTAGAAAGAAAATTTTAAAGCCTCCTGTTAGGCCATCATCTACACGACATAGCCCTGAATTTTCCAATGCGCAGCTCTTTGCAAAAGAGAGATATTGGCAAGGAAAAGCTGTCTTGTACCTTTGCATTTTTCTCCCAAACGAAGGTCACTAGAAAGAAAATTTTAAAGCCTCCTGTTAGGCCATCATCTACACGACATAGCCCTGAATTTTCCAATGCGCAGCTCTTTGCAAAAGAGAGATATTGGCAAGGAAAAGCTGTCTTGTACCTTTGCATTTTTCTCCCAAACGAAGGACACTAGAATTAAAATTTTAAAGCCTCCTGTTAGACCATCATCTACACGGCATAGCCATGAATTTTCCAATGCGCAGCTCTTTGCAAAAGAGAGATATTGGCAAGGAAAAGCTGTCTTGTACCTTTGCATTTTTCTCCCAAACGAAGGTCACTAGAAAGAAAATTTTAAAGCCTCCTGTTAGGCCATCATCTACACGACATAGCCCTGAATTTTCCAATGCGCAGCTCTTTGCAAAAGAGAGATATTGGCAAGGAAAAGCTGTCTTGTACCTTTGCATTTTTCTCCCAAACGAAGGTCACTAGAAAGAAAATTTTAAAGCCTCCTGTTAGGCCATCATCTACACGGCATAGCCATGAATTTTCCAATGCGCAGCTCTTTGCAAAAGAGAGATATTGGCAAGGAAAAGCTGTCTTGTACCTTTGCATTTTTCTCCCAAACGAAGGACACTAGAATTAAAATTTTAAAGCCTTCTGTTAGGCCATCATCTACACGACATAGCCCTGAATTTTCCAATGCGCAGCTCTTTGCAAAAGAGAGATATTGGCAAGGAAAAGCTGTCTTGTACCTTTGCATTTTTCTCCCAAACGAAGGACACTAGAAAGAACATTTTAAAGCCTCCTGTTAGGCCATCATCTACACGACATAGCCCTGAATTTTCCAATGCGCAGCTCTTTGCAAAAGAGAGATATTGGCAAGGAAAAGCTGTCTTGTACCTTTGCATTTTTCTCCCAAACGAAGGACACTAGAAAGAAAATTTTAAAGCCTCCTGTTAGGCCATCATCTACACGACATAGCCCTGAATTTTCCAATGCGCAGCTCTTTGCAAAAGAGAGATATTGGCAAGGAAAAGCTGTCTTGTACCTTTGCATTTTTCTCCCAAACGAAGGTCACTAGAAAGAAAATTTTAAAGCCTCCTGTTAGGCCATCATCTACACGACATAGCCCTGAATTTTCCAATGCGTAGCTCTTTGCAAAAGAGAGATATTGGCAAGGAAAAGCTGTCTTGTACCTTTGCATTTTTCTCCCAAACGAAGGACACTAGAAAGAAAATTTGAAAGCCTCCTGTTAGGCCATCATCTACACGACATAGCCCTGAATTTTCCAATGCGCAGCTCTTTGCAAAAGAGAGATATTGGCAAGGAAAAGCTGTCTTGTACCTTTGCATTTTTCTCCCAAACGAAGGACACTAGAATTAAAATTTTAAAGCCTCCTGTTAGGCCATCATCTACACGACATAGCCCTGAATTTTCCAATGCGCAGCTCTTTGCAAAAGAGAGATATTGGCAAGGAAAAGCTGTCTTGTACCTTTGCATTTTTCTCCCAAACGAAGGTCACTAGAAAGAAAATTTTAAAGCCTCCTGTTAGGCCATCATCTACACGACATAGCCCTGAATTTTCCAATGCGTAGCTCTTTGCAAAAGAGAGATATTGGCAAGGAAAAGCTGTCTTGTACCTTTGCATTTTTCTCCCAAACGAAGGACACTAGAAAGAAAATTTTAAAGCCTCCTGTTAGGCCATCACCTACACGACATAGCCCTGAATTTTCCAATGCGCAGCTCTTTGCAAAAGAGAGATATTGGCAAGGAAAAGCTGTCTTGTACCTTTGCATTTTTCTCCCAAACGAAGGACACTAGAATTAAAATTTTAAAGCCTCCTGTTAGGCCATCATCTACACGACATAGCCCTGAATTTTCCAATGCGCAGCTCTTTGCAAAAGAGAGATATTGGCAAGGAAAAGCTGTCTTGTACCTTTGCATTTTTCTCCCAAACGAAGGTCACTAGAAAGAAAATTTTAAAGCCTCCTGTTAGGCCATCATCTACACGACATAGCCCTGAATTTTCCAATGCGTAGCTCTTTGCAAAAGAGAGATATTGGCAAGGAAAAGCTGTCTTGTACCTTTGCATTTTTCTCCCAAACGAAGGACACTAGAAAGAAAATTTTAAAGCCTCCTGTTAGGCCATCATCTACACGACATAGCCCTGAATTTTCCAATGCGCAGCTCTTTGCAAAAGAGAGATATTGGCAAGGAAAAGCTGTCTTGTACCATTGCATTTTTCTCCCAAACGAAGGACACTAGAAAGAAAATTTTAAAGCCTCCTGTTAGACCATCATCTACACGGCATAGCCATGAATTTTCCAATGCGCAGCTCTTTGCAAAAGAGAGATATTGGCAAGGAAAAGCTGTCTTGTACCTTTGCATTTTTCTCCCAAACGAAGGACACTAGAATTAAAATTTTAAAGCCTCCTGTTAGGCCATCATCTACACGACATAGCCCTGAATTTTCCAATGCGCAGCTCTTTGCAAAAGAGAGATATTGGCAAGGAAAAGCTGTCTTGTACCTTTGCATTTTTCTCCCAAACGAAGGACACTAGAAAGAACATTTTAAAGCCTCCTGTTAGGCCATCATCTACACGACATAGCCCTAAATTTTCCAATGCGCAGCTCTTTGCAAAAGAGAGATATTGGCAAGGAAAAGCTGTCTTGTACCTTTGCATTTTTCTCCCAAACGAAGGACACTAGAAAGAACATTTTAAAGCCTCCTGTTAGGCCATCATCTACACGACATAGCCCTAAATTTTCCAATGCGCAGCTCTTTGCAAAAGAGAGATATTGGCAAGGAAAAGCTGTCTTGTACCTTTGCATTTTTCTCCCAAACGAAGGACACTAGAAAGAAAATTTTAAAGCCTCCTGTTAGGCCATCATCTACACGACATAGCCCTGAATTTTCCAATGCGCAGCTCTTTGCAAAAGAGAGATATTGGCAAGGAAAAGCTGTCTTGTACCTTTGCATTTTTCTCCCAAACGAAGGACACTAGAATTAAAATTTTAAAGCCTCCTGTTAGACCATCATCTACACGGCATAGCCATGAATTTTCCAATGCGCAGCTCTTTGCAAAAGAGAGATATTGGCAAGGAAAAGCTGTCTTGTACCTTTGCATTTTTCTCCCAAACGAAGGACACTAGAATTAAAATTTTAAAGCCTCCTGTTAGGCCATCATCTACACGACATAGCCCTGAATTTTCCAATGCGCAGCTCTTTGCAAAAGAGAGATATTGGCAAGGAAAAGCTGTCTTGTACCTTTGCATTTTTCTCCCAAACGAAGGACACTAGAATTAAAATTTTAAAGCCTCCTGTTAGGCCATCATCTACACGACATAGCCCTGAATTTTCCAATGCGCAGCTCTTTGCAAAAGAGAGATATTGGCAAGGAAAAGCTGTCTTGTACCTTTGCATTTTTCTCCCAAACGAAGGACACTAGAAAGATAATTTTAAAGCCTCCTGTTAGGCCATCATCTACACGACATAGCCCTGAATTTTCCAATGCGCAGCTCTTTGCAAAAGAGAGATATTGGCAAGGAAAAGCTGTCTTGTACCTTTGCATTTTTCTCCCAAACGAAGGACACTAGAAAGAAAATGTTAAAGCCTCCTGTTAGGCCATCATCTACACGACATAGCCCTGAATTTTCCAATGCGTAGCTCTTTGCAAAAGAGAGATATTGGCAAGGAAAAGCTGTCTTGTACCTTTGCATTTTTCTCCCAAACGAAGGACACTAGAAAGAAAATGTTAAAGCCTCCTGTTAGGCCATCATCTACACGACATAGCCCTGAATTTTCCAATGCGCAGCTCTTTGCAAAAGAGAGATATTGGCAAGGAAAAGCTGTCTTGTACCTTTGCATTTTTCTCCCAAACGAAGGTCACTAGAAAGAAAATTTTAAAGCCTCCTGTTAGGCCATCATCTACACGACATAGCCCTGAATTTTCCAATGTGTAGCTCTTTGCAAAAGAGAGATATTGGCAAGGAAAAGCTGTCTTGTACCTTTGCATTTTTCTCCCAAACGAAGGACACTAGAAAGAAAATTTTAAAGCCTCCTGTTAGGCCATCATCTACACGACATAGCCCTGAATTTTCCAATGCGCAGCTCTTTGCAAAAGAGAGATATTGGCAAGGAAAAGCTGTCTTGTACCTTTGCATTTTTCTCCCAAACGAAGGACACTAGAATTACAATTTTAAAGCCTCCTGTTAGTGCTTCATCTACACGGCATAGCCCTGAATTTTCCAATGCGTAGCTCTTTGCAATAGAGAGATATTGGCAAAGAAAAGCTGTCTTGTACCTTTGCATTTTTCTCCCAAACGAAGGACACTAGAATTAAAATTTTAAAGCCTCCTGTTAGGCCATCATCTACACGACATAGCCCTGAATTTTCCAATGCGCAGCTCTTTGCAAAAGAGAGATATTGGCAAGGAAAAGCTGTCTTGTACCTTTGCATTTTTCTCCCAAACGAAGGATACTAGAATTAAAATTTTAAAGCCTCCTGTTAGGCCATCATCTACACGACATAGCCCTGAATTTTCCAAAGCGCAGCTCTTTGCAAAAGAGAGATATTGGCAAGGAAAAGCTGTCTTGTACCTTTGCATTTTTCTCCCAAACGAAGGACACTAGAATTAAAATTTTAAAGCCTCCTGTTAGGCCATCATCTACACGACATAGCCCTGAATTTTCCAATGCGCAGCTCTTTGCAAAAGAGAGATATTGGCAAGGAAAAGCTGTCTTGTACCTTTGCATTTTTCTCCCAAACGAAGGACACTAGAAAGATAATTTTAAAGCCTCCTGTTAGGCCATCATCTACACGACATAGCCCTGAATTTTCCAATGCGCAGCTCTTTGCAAAAGAGAGATATTGGCAAGGAAAAGCTGTCTTGTACCTTTGCATTTTTCTCCCAAACGAAGGACACTAGAAAGAAAATGTTAAAGCCTCCTGTTAGGCCATCATCTACACGACATAACCCTGAATTTTCCAATGCGCAGCTCTTTGCAAAAGAGAGATATTGGCAAGGAAAAGCTGTCTTGTACCTTTGCATTTTTCTCCCAAACGAAGGTCACTAGAAAGAAAATTTTAAAGCCTCCTGTTAGGCCATCATCTACACGACATAGCCCTGAATTTTCCAATGCGCAGCTCTTTGCAAAAGAGAGATATTGGCAAGGAAAAGCTGTCTTGTACCTTTGCATTTTTCTCCCAAACGAAGGACACTAGAAATAAAATTTTAAAGCCTCCTGTTAGTGCTTCATCTACACGGCATAGCCCTGAATTTTCCAATGCGTAGCTCTTTGCAATAGAGAGATATTGGCAAGGAAAAGCTGTCTTGTACCTTTGCATTTTTCTCCCAAACGAAGGACACTAGAATTAAAATTTTAAAGCCTCCTGTTAGGCCATCATCTACACGACATAGCCCTGAATTTTCCAATGCGCAGCTCTTTGCAAAAGAGAGATATTGGCAAGGAAAAGCTGTCTTGTACCTTTGCATTTTTCTCCCAAACGAAGGTCACTAGAAAGAAAATTTTAAAGCCTCCTGTTAGGCCATCATCTACACGACATAGCCCTGAATTTTCCAATGTGTAGCTCTTTGCAAAAGAGAGATATTGGCAAGGAAAAGCTGTCTTGTACCTTTGCATTTTTCTCCCAAACGAAGGACACTAGAAAGAAAATTTTAAAGCCTCCTGTTAGGCCATCATCTACACGACATAGCCCTGAATTTTCCAATGCGCAGCTCTTTGCAAAAGAGAGATATTGGCAAGGAAAAGCTGTCTTGTACCTTTGCATTTTTCTCCCAAACGAAGGACACTAGAATTACAATTTTAAAGCCTCCTGTTAGTGCTTCATCTACACGGCATAGCCCTGAATTTTCCAATGCGTAGCTCTTTGCAATAGAGAGATATTGGCAAAGAAAAGCTGTCTTGTACCTTTGCATTTTTCTCCCAAACGAAGGACACTAGAATTAAAATTTTAAAGCCTCCTGTTAGGCCATCATCTACACGACATAGCCCTGAATTTTCCAATGCGCAGCTCTTTGCAAAAGAGAGATATTGGCAAGGAAAAGCTGTCTTGTACCTTTGCATTTTTCTCCCAAACGAAGGATACTAGAATTAAAATTTTAAAGCCTCCTGTTAGGCCATCATCTACACGACATAGCCCTGAATTTTCCAAAGCGCAGCTCTTTGCAAAAGAGAGATATTGGCAAGGAAAAGCTGTCTTGTACCTTTGCATTTTTCTCCCAAACGAAGGACACTAGAATTAAAATTTTAAAGCCTCCTGTTAGGCCATCATCTACACGACATAGCCCTGAATTTTCCAATGCGCAGCTCTTTGCAAAAGAGAGATATTGGCAAGGAAAAGCTGTCTTGTACCTTTGCATTTTTCTCCCAAACGAAGGACACTAGAAAGATAATTTTAAAGCCTCCTGTTAGGCCATCATCTACACGACATAGCCCTGAATTTTCCAATGCGCAGCTCTTTGCAAAAGAGAGATATTGGCAAGGAAAAGCTGTCTTGTACCTTTGCATTTTTCTCCCAAACGAAGGACACTAGAAAGAAAATGTTAAAGCCTCCTGTTAGGCCATCATCTACACGACATAACCCTGAATTTTCCAATGCGCAGCTCTTTGCAAAAGAGAGATATTGGCAAGGAAAAGCTGTCTTGTACCTTTGCATTTTTCTCCCAAACGAAGGTCACTAGAAAGAAAATTTTAAAGCCTCCTGTTAGGCCATCATCTACACGACATAGCCCTGAATTTTCCAATGCGCAGCTCTTTGCAAAAGAGAGATATTGGCAAGGAAAAGCTGTCTTGTACCTTTGCATTTTTCTCCCAAACGAAGGACACTAGAAATAAAATTTTAAAGCCTCCTGTTAGTGCTTCATCTACACGGCATAGCCCTGAATTTTCCAATGCGTAGCTCTTTGCAATAGAGAGATATTGGCAAGGAAAAGCTGTCTTGTACCTTTGCATTTTTCTCCCAAACGAAGGACACTAGAATTAAAATTTTAAAGCCTCCTGTTAGGCCATCATCTACACGACATAGCCCTGAATTTTCCAATGCGCAGCTCTTTGCAAAAGAGAGATATTGGCAAGGAAAAGCTGTCTTGTACCTTTGCATTTTTCTCCCAAACGAAGGACACTAGAAAGAAAATTTTAAAGCCTCCTGTTAGGCCATCATCTACACGACATAGCCCTGAATTTTCCAATGCGCAGCTCTTTGCAAAAGAGAGATATTGGCAAGGAAAAGCTGTCTTGTACCATTGCATTTTTCTCCCAAACGAAGGACACTAGAAAGAAAATTTTAAAGCCTCCTGTTAGGCCATCATCTACACGACATAGCCCTGAATTTTCCAATGCGCAGCTCTTTGCAAAAGAGAGATATTGGCAAGGAAAAGCTGTCTTGTACCATTGCATTTTTCACCCAAACGAAGGACACTAGAAAGAACATTTTAAAGCCTCCTGTTAGGCCATCATCTACACGACATAGCCCTGAATTTTCCAATGCGCAGCTCTTTGCAAAAGAGAGATATTGGCAAGGAAAAGCTGTCTTGTACCTTTGCATTTTTCTCCCAAACGAAGGACACTAGAAAGAAAATTTTAAAGCCTCCTGTTAGGCCATCATCTACACGACATAGCCCTGAATTTTCCAATGCGCAGCTCTTTGCAAAAGAGAGATATTGGCAAGGAAAAGCTGTCTTGTACCATTGCATTTTTCTCCCAAACGAAGGACACTAGAAAGAAAATTTTAAAGCCTCCTGTTAGGCCATCATCTACACGACATAGCCCTGAATTTTCCAATGCGCAGCTCTTTGCAAAAGAGAGATATTGGCAAGGAAAAGCTGTCTTGTACCTTTGCATTTTTCTCCCAAACGAAGGTCACTAGAAAGAAAATTTTAAAGCCTCCTGTTAGGCCATCATCTACACGACATAGCCCTGAATTTTCCAATGCGCAGCTCTTTGCAAAAGAGAGATATTGGCAAGGAAAAGCTGTCTTGTACCTTTGCATTTTTCTCCCAAACGAAGGTCACTAGAAAGAACATTTTAAAGCCTTCTGTTAGGCCATCATCTACACGACATAGCCCTGAATTTTCCAATGCGTAGCTCTTTGCAAAAGAGAGATATTGGCAAGGAAAAGCTGTCTTGTACCTTTGCATTTTTCTCCCAAACGAAGGACACTAGAAAGAAAATTTTAAAGCCTCCTGTTAGGCCATCATCTACACGACATAGCCCTGAATTTTCCAATGCGCAGCTCTTTGCAAAAGAGAGATATTGGCAAGGAAAAGCTGTCTTGTACCTTTGCATTTTTCTCCCAAACGAAGGACACTAGAATTAAAATTTTAAAGCCTCCTGTTAGGCCATCATCTACACTACATAGCCCTGAATTTTCCAATGCGCAGCTCTTTGCAAAAGAGAGATATTGGCAAGGAAAAGCTGTCTTGTACCTTTGCATTTTTCTCCCAAACTAAGGTCACTAGAAAGAAAATTTTAAAGCCTCCTGTTAGGCCATCATCTACACGACATAGCCCTGAATTTTCCAATGCGTAGCTCTTTGCAAAAGAGAGATATTGGCAAGGAAAAGCTGTCTTGTACCTTTGCATTTTTCTCCCAAACGAAGGACACTAGAAAGAAAATTTTAAAGCCTCCTGTTAGGCCATCATCTACACGACATAGCCCTGAATTTTCCAATGCGCAGCTCTTTGCAAAAGAGAGATATTGGCAAGGAAAAGCTGTCTTGTACCTTTGCATTTTTCTCCCAAACGAAGGACACTAGAAAGAAAATTTTAAAGCCTCCTGTTAGGCCATCATCTACACGACATAGCCCTGAATTTTCCAATGCGCAGCTCTTTGCAAAAGAGAGATATTGGCAAGTAAAATCTGTCTTGTACCATTGCATTTTTCTCCCAAACGAAGGACACTAGAAAGAAAATTTTAAAGCCTCCTGTTAGACCATCATCTACACGGCATAGCTATGAATTTTCCAATGCGCAGCTCTTTGCAAAAGAGAGATATTGGCAAGGAAAAGCTGTCTTGTACCTTTGCATTTTTCTCCCAAACGAAGGACACTAGAAAGAAAATTTTAAAGCCTCCTGTTAGGCCATCATCTACACGACATAGCCCTGAATTTTCCAATGCGCAGCTCTTTGCAAAAGAGAGATATTGGCAAGGAAAAGCTGTCTTGTACCTTTGCATTTTTCTCCCAAACGAAGGACACTAGAATTAAAATTTTAAAGCCTCCTGTTAGACCATCATCTACACGGCATAGCCATGAATTTTCCAATGCGCAGCTCTTTGCAAAAGAGAGATATTGGCAAGGAAAAGCTGTCTTGTACCTTTGCATTTTTCTCCCAAACGAAGGACACTAGAATTAAAATTTTAAAGCCTCCTGTTAGGCCATCATCTACACGACATAGCCCTGAATTTTCCAATGCGCAGCTCTTTGCAAAAGAGAGATATTGGCAAGGAAAAGCTGTCTTGTACCTTTGCATTTTTCTCCCAAACGAAGGTCACTAGAAAGAAAATTTTAAAGCCTCCTGTTAGGCCATCATCTACACGACATAGCCCTGAATTTTCCAATGCGTAGCTCTTTGCAAAAGAGAGATATTGGCAAGGAAAAGCTGTCTTGTACCTTTGCATTTTTCTCCCAAACGAAGGACACTAGAAAGAAAATTTTAAAGCCTCCTGTTAGGCCATCATCTACACGACATAGCCCTGAATTTTCCAATGCGCAGCTCTTTGCAAAAGAGAGATATTGGCAAGGAAAAGCTGTCTTGTACCATTGCATTTTTCTCCCAAACGAAGGACACTAGAAAGAAAATTTTAAAGCCTCCTGTTAGACCATCATCTACACGGCATAGCCATGAATTTTCCAATGCGCAGCTCTTTGCAAAAGAGAGATATTGGCAAGGAAAAGCTGTCTTGTACCTTTGCATTTTTCTCCCAAACGAAGGACACTAGAATTAAAATTTTAAAGCCTCCTGTTAGGCCATCATCTACACGACATAGCCCTGAATTTTCCAATGCGCAGCTCTTTGCAAAAGAGAGATATTGGCAAGGAAAAGCTGTCTTGTACCTTTGCATTTTTCTCCCAAACGAAGGACACTAGAAAGAACATTTTAAAGCCTCCTGTTAGGCCATCATCTACACGACATAGCCCTGAATTTTCCAATGCGCAGCTCTTTGCAAAAGAGAGATATTGGCAAGGAAAAGCTGTCTTGTACCTTTGCATTTTTCTCCCAAACGAAGGTCACTAGAAAGAAAATTTTAAAGCCTCCTGTTAGGCCATCATCTACACGACATAGCCCTGAATTTTCCAATGCGCAGCTCTTTGCAAAAGAGAGATATTGGCAAGGAAAAGCTGTCTTGTACCTTTGCATTTTTCTCCCAAACGAAGGTCACTAGAAAGAACATTTTAAAGCCTTCTGTTAGGCCATCATCTACACGACATAGCCCTGAATTTTCCAATGCGTAGCTCTTTGCAAAAGAGAGATATTGGCAAGGAAAAGCTGTCTTGTACCTTTGCATTTTTCTCCCAAACGAAGGACACTAGAAAGAAAATTTTAAAGCCTCCTGTTAGGCCATCATCTACACGACATAGCCCTGAATTTTCCAATGCGCAGCTCTTTGCAAAAGAGAGATATTGGCAAGGAAAAGCTGTCTTGTACCTTTGCATTTTTCTCCCAAACGAAGGACACTAGAAAGAAAATTTTAAAGCCTCCTGTTAGGCCATCATCTACACTACATAGCCCTGAATTTTCCAATGCGCAGCTCTTTGCAAAAGAGAGATATTGGCAAGGAAAAGCTGTCTTGTACCTTTGCATTTTTCTCCCAAACTAAGGTCACTAGAAAGAAAATTTTAAAGCCTCCTGTTAGGCCATCATCTACACGACATAGCCCTGAATTTTCCAATGCGTAGCTCTTTGCAAAAGAGAGATATTGGCAAGGAAAAGCTGTCTTGTACCTTTGCATTTTTCTCCCAAACGAAGGACACTAGAAAGAAAATTTTAAAGCCTCCTGTTAGGCCATCATCTACACGACATAGCCCTGAATTTTCCAATGCGCAGCTCTTTGCAAAAGAGAGATATTGGCAAGGAAAAGCTGTCTTGTACCTTTGCATTTTTCTCCCAAACGAAGGACACTAGAAAGAAAATTTTAAAGCCTCCTGTTAGGCCATCATCTACACGACATAGCCCTGAATTTTCCAATGCGCAGCTCTTTGCAAAAGAGAGATATTGGCAAGGAAAATCTGTCTTGTACCATTGCATTTTTCTCCCAAACGAAGGACACTAGAAAGAAAATTTTAAAGCCTCCTGTTAGACCATCATCTACACGGCATAGCTATGAATTTTCCAATGCGCAGCTCTTTGCAAAAGAGAGATATTGGCAAGGAAAAGCTGTCTTGTACCTTTGCATTTTTCTCCCAAACGAAGGACACTAGAAAGAAAATTTTAAAGCCTCCTGTTAGGCCATCATCTACACGACATAGCCCTGAATTTTCCAATGCGCAGCTCTTTGCAAAAGAGAGATATTGGCAAGGAAAAGCTGTCTTGTACCTTTGCATTTTTCTCCCAAACGAAGGACACTAGAATTAAAATTTTAAAGCCTCCTGTTAGACCATCATCTACACGGCATAGCCATGAATTTTCCAATGCGCAGCTCTTTGCAAAAGAGAGATATTGGCAAGGAAAAGCTGTCTTGTACCTTTGCATTTTTCTCCCAAACGAAGGACACTAGAATTAAAATTTTAAAGCCTCCTGTTAGGCCATCATCTACACGACATAGCCCTGAATTTTCCAATGCGCAGCTCTTTGCAAAAGAGAGATATTGGCAAGGAAAAGCTGTCTTGTACCTTTGCATTTTTCTCCCAAACGAAGGTCACTAGAAAGAAAATTTTAAAGCCTCCTGTTAGGCCATCATCTACACGACATAGCCCTGAATTTTCCAATGCGTAGCTCTTTGCAAAAGAGAGATATTGGCAAGGAAAAGCTGTCTTGTACCTTTGCATTTTTCTCCCAAACGAAGGACACTAGAAAGAAAATTTTAAAGCCTCCTGTTAGGCCATCATCTACACGACATAGCCCTGAATTTTCCAATGCGCAGCTCTTTGCAAAAGAGAGATATTGGCAAGGAAAAGCTGTCTTGTACCTTTGCATTTTTCTCCCAAACGAAGGACACTAGAAAGAAAATTTTAAAGCCTCCTGTTAGGCCATCATCTACACGACATAGCCCTGAATTTTCCAATGCGCAGCTCTTTGCAAAAGAGAGATATTGGCAAGGAAAAGCTGTCTTGTACCTTTGCATTTTTCTCCCAAACGAAGGTCACTAGAAAGAAAATTTTAAAGCCTCCTGTTAGGCCATCATCTACACGACATAGCCCTGAATTTTCCAATGCACAGCTCTTTGCAAAAGAGAGATATTGGCAAGGAAAAGCTGTCTTGTACCTTTGCATTTTTCTCCCAAACGAAGGACACTAGAAAGAAAATTTTTAAGCCTCCTGTTAGGCCATCATCTACACGGCATAGCCCTGAATTTTCCAATGCGCAGCTCTTTGCAAAAGAGAGATATTGGCAAGGAAAAGCTGTCTTGTACCATTGCATTTTTCTCCCAAACGAAGGACACTAGAAAGAAAATTTTAAAGCCTCCTGTTAGACCATCATCTACACGGCATAGCCATGAATTTTCCAATGCGCAGCTCTTTGCAAAAGAGAGATATTGGCAAGGAAAAGCTGTCTTGTACCTTTGCATTTTTCTCCCAAACGAAGGACACTAGAATTAAAATTTTAAAGCCTCCTGTTAGGCCATCATCTACACGACATCATGGGAGGGTGAGGAGGTCCACTGGGAGAGACCAAGTGAAGAGGTGAGGTTAAGGAGTTTAGAGGCAGGGGATTGTGTGGGGATGTCAATAGGGATGTTGAAATCGCCTAGGATAATGGTAGGAATGTCAGAAGAGAGGAAGTGAGGAAGCCAGGAAGCAAAGTTGTCGATGAATTTGGAAGCAGTGCCAGGGGGGGCGGTAAATGACAGCTACTCTAAGATGGACTGGTTGGAAGAGGCATATGGCGTGGACCTCAAATGTAGAGAATATAAGGGATGGTTCTGGTGGTATGAGTTGGTAGGAGTAACTAGAAGGTAAAAGGACCCCAACACCACCCCCATGGCGACCCCCAGGTCGGGGTGTGTGTGTGAATGTAAGGCCCCCAGCAGAGAGAGCAGCAGCAGTAGTGTCAGAGGGCATAATCCAAGTTTCAGTAATGGCTAGTAGGTGTAGGGAGTTGGAAATGAAAAGGTCATGAGTGGGGACCAGTTTGTTACAAACAGATCTGGCATTCCAGAGGGCACAGGATAGGGGGTATGAGTTTGTGGGAGAGATGTGAATTAGATTTTCAGGGTTGCTGTAGCGATGAGGTGGGATTAACTTTGAGGGCAGGGATGATGAGAGAGTAGTGATGGTACGGGTGCCTGAGCTAGGAGGGGAAACTGCAGGAGGTGGGCAGGGAGGGAGGTCAGTGTGATGTGGATGGGGGTGTGGGGAGGTGACAGGGAAGGGAGAGAGGGAGCAGGGCTGAGTTGTGGGGTAGCAGGACCATGGGGCAGAGGTGAATGAAAGTGGGGTAACAGGAAAGGTGGGGGAAGGAAACAGAGGGATGGAGGGGAGACAGAGGAGGGGAGAGAGGAGGAGGTGGAGGAGACTAGTGGGGAAGGATAAAGATACATTATTAGGTAGACACTGAGTGATGTGGGGAGTATAAGAAAACCTTGACATAGTGTTAAGTAGGTAAATAGGTTGAAGTAGTGGAAGTAGGAGAGGAGACTGTAAGGCAATCCGAGCAGAAGAATTGCAGAAATGCAGGTGAGAAAAGCAGTGTAGGCTCAAGGGGTGTAGATTTAGTATGAAATGAGTCAAAAGCGTAGATAAAGTGGGTGCAGAAATGTATTTGGAGTGTAAGAAATGAAAGGATTGTGAGAGGTTTAAGAAGCAATGGTAATTATGTTAGATGTTTTAAGTGTTTGCAGGTAAAATTGCATTGGTGCAGCTGTGCTTAAAAAACAAAATTACAATAATACAGATACAGGCATTTGTAGGTGAAATGGATGGTTTATGAAATGTCCAAGTAAGGTAGTTCTGTGCTATGTAATCAGATGCAACAATCAGGAGGTGAGTGATCTGAGGAGTAAGTGACTCACATTTGTTATTAGTTCTTCAGTTTTCTTTGTTTTGTTAGATTGGTGTGCTTCTGTTTTCCTTCTTTTTCACTTCGATTGAATGCTGATTGAACACTGCTGTTATGTGTCAATTTTATCACGCTTTGATAAAAATGCACGCTTAGATCAATAAATGCACAGCCAAATGGCTTTGCACAGCCTACACCATTGGACTTAAGTAGAAGACTATTACAAGTGAAACCAATAATTGAAATCTGTAACCACACCCCACCCCCTCAAATGCCAGGCAATAAATTACCTTAAAAACAACAACCAGGCATTCCACAAAGATTAAACTGGGTCTATATCATTCAAAACTTTAAAAAAGTACTTCAAAATCACATACTATGCAATAATGTTTCAATTTGCATAACCCAGCAGAATTAGCTTTGCATATATAGATATAGTGCAGCAGAATATATTGGTGGTTGTAGTCAATTGTAATTACCTGTAGGTGACAAGAAGAGAAGAAACGTCAATTCACAATCGATATCAGCTGAAGATAAATTAACGCTGATTGAACGCTGCTGTTATGTGTCAATTTTATCACGCTTTGATAAAAATGCACGCTTAGATCAATAAATGCACAGCCAAACGGCTTTGCACAGCCTACACCATTGGACTTAAGTAGAAGACTATTACAAGTGAAACCAATAATTGAAATCTGTAACCACACCCCACCCCCTCTAATGCCAGGCAATAAATTACCTTAAAAACAACAACCAGGCATTCCACAAAGATTAAACTGGGTCTATATCATTCAAAACTTTAAAAAAGTACTTAAAAATCACATACTATGCAATAATGTTTCAATTTGCATTACCCAGCAGAATTAGCTTTGCATATATAGATATAGTGCAGCAGAATATATTGGTGGTTGTAGTCAATTGTAATTACCTGTAGGTGACAAGAAGAGAAGAAACGTCAATTCACAATCGATATCAGCTGAAGATAAATTAACGCTGATTGAACGCTGCTGTTATGTGTCAATTTTATCACGCTTTGATAAAAATGCACGCTTGGATCAATAAATGCACAGCCAAACGGCTTTGCACAGCCTACACCATTGGACTTAAGTAGAAGACTATTACAAGTGAAACCAATAATTGAAATCTGTAACCACACCCCACCCCCTCAAATGCCAGGCAATAAATTACCTTAAAAACAACAACCAGGCATTCCACAAAGATTAAACTGGGTCTATATCATTCAAAACTTTAAAAAAGTACTTAAAAATCGCATACTATGCAATAATGTTTCAATTTGCATTACCCAGCAGAATTAGCTTTGCATATATAGATATAGTGCAGCAGAATATATTGGTGGTTGTAGTCAATTGTAATTACTCAGCAGAATTAGCTTTTCATATATAGATATAGTGCAGCAGAATATATTGGTGGTTGTAGTCAATTGTAATTACCCAGCAGAATTAGCTTTGCAAATATAGATATAGTGCAGCAGAATATATTGGTGGTTGTAGTCAATTGTAATTACCCAGCAGAATTAGCTTTGCATATATATAGTGCAGCAGAATATATTGGTGGTTGTAGTAAATTGTAATTACCCAGCAGCAGCTCTACTGCACTCAACATCACCAGTGCTCACAATATATATAATGCTATATACTATGCCATAGTGGTGCTTACTATATAACACCCCCTACTGCGTTCCCCCTGGCAATGAGCATGACACCCAGAGAGTGAAACCCCTGGCAATGAGCATGACACCCAGCACGTGAAACTCTTGGCATTGAGCAGTAAGTGACTCACATTTGTTATTAGTTCTTCAGTTTTCTTTGTTTTGTTAGATTGGTGTGCTTCTGTTTTCCTTTTTTTTCACTTCGATTGAACGCTGATTGAACACTGCTGTTATGTGTCAATTTTATCACGCTTTGATAAAAATGCACGCTTAGATCAATAAATGCACAGCCAAATGGCTTTGCACAGCCTACACCATTGGACCAGAGAAAAAAAATATGCTGGCAGAAAAATCCAATTGAGTGATTAAACAGCTCTTCATTTTCTGGCTTTATTTTTATGCTAACAAATTTGTTCTCTGAAAAGTGTCCACAAAGCCAAGTCTCTGATTAACACCTTTGTAAGGATGGTTTTTCACCTATTACTAAATTAAACTTGCTTCATTGGAAAGGCAGCAAGATGCATCCTCATTTCAATGGTAAGTCAACCTTCTTGCCCTATGTTCCCTGTCAACGGATGAAGACGCATCATTATCTACCGCAGTCATTTTGGCCCAATAGATATGCAAGAAGTTTAGATTCCCCTTTCTTTGCAGGTAGAGGAAGGAAAAGGAAGAGGTCTGTAGCCTCTTCAAGATCGCAGGACCAGAGATTGTCCTCTGCTTCTGCCAAATCCACTGCATGACACTGGGGCTTTCTTGCAGGAGCCCACACCAGTGGGGGCACGTCTAAAACTCTTCAGTCAGTTCTGGATTCATTCGGACCTGGACTCGTGGGTTTTACAAATAGTGTCCCAAGGGTACAAACTGGGGTTTCAAGACGTTCCCCCTCACCGATTGTTCAAATTGGCCTTAGTCAGCAGGGAGAAGGTTTTTATTCAAGCCTCTTCGTGGTCCCGAAGCCGGACGGCTCAGTCAGACCAATCTTAAATCTGAAATCCCTCAATTTCTTCCTAAAGAAATTCAATTTCAAGATGGAATTTCTCAGGGCAGTGATCTCCAGTCCGGAGGACGGAGATTTCATGGTTTTGGTAGACATAAAGGATGCCTACTTACATGTTCCCATTTAGCCACTGCCTCAAGCTACCTAAGGTTTGCAATTCAGGATTGTCATGACCAATTTCAGACATTGCCGTTTGGTCTGTCCACGGCTCCGAGGATTTTCACCAGGGTGATGGCGGAAATTATGGTTCTCCTTCGCAAGCAAGGAGTCACAATTATCCCGTACTTGGATGATCTCCTGATAAAGGCGAGATCCAGGGACCAGTTGGTGCAAAACATTGCACTCTCCCTGACAGTTCTTCAACAACATGGTTGGCTCCTAAACTTGCCAAAATCGCAGTTGGTCCCAATGACGCGGTTGTTGTTTTTGGGAGTCATACTGTTAGGCGCCGGGGTCCGCTTGATGGTCTGCGCGGCCCGGCGCCTAGCAACTAGAGACGCCGTGCACGTACAGCCGCCGGCTCCCTAGCAACGCTAGACGCCGGGTGCGCTGAGCCGCACGGACCCTAGCAACGGGGACGCCACTGGCGGACCGCGTTCCCCGTTGCTAGGCTTTAGGAAATTAAGATATTCACCTGCTCTCTGGCCGTGCAGCAAGGCAGCTGCACGGCATTTATTCTAATCAGCCTTTAGCAGCTGATTGGAGGACTCCTTGTTAAATACACTCCCAGGGCTTCTCACAGATGCCGGTAATAGCTTCCTGCATGCTGCCTTTGTTTGCTGAGAGTCTGTTTCCAGTCCTGCTGTATCCGGTCATTCCAGTCCGCAGAAGTCCGGTATTCGGGAGTTGTCATCTCATCCCAAGAGGTCGTTTGGTTCCCTGGAGTCCTGACTGATCACCGTTTTATATCCAGTGGTGTTCGTGAGTTGCGGCTCTGCCGTGTGTTGCGGCTCAGCCGCTTTACCTTTTATATTTTGTGTTTGGAGCATTTGCGGAGGGTTCCGCTTCCACAAGTCCTCTCTGGTACTTGGCGGTGCCGGGTAGGAGAATTGGACAAGTGGATATTTTGGTTGTCCTTTTTCCTGGCGGTTTCTCCGCACATATTATAGTTTTGAGTTTGCTTAGCCCCTGGCCTGGTTGTTTAGTTAGAGGGCCTCTTGTTATCACCCTGTCTCAGGTTTCCCTTTGTCTCTCATTAAGACCGGGGGGCATCGAAGTTGGGCAGACATAATCCGCCCTTCAAACGCGGCTGCCAAGGGCTCAAGAAACCATAGTCTCGCAGGGGATTTCTGACAACATGGGTGAGACAACAGAGTTAGGGCGCCAGGGGCTATTTTCCTGTCCTGCTCCCTTCCCCAGCATTCCGTTCCAGTGCTCCAGTCCTTGCCATAAGATCTTCTCTGACCAGAGTGCTGGAATCATAACATTATTACCGGCCATACCAAAACTTAAAATTAAACGGGGTTTAATTTTTTCTCATTCAGTTTTGTGAGAGTTTATCGGCCTCATGAATCCAACAGGTTTAGGGCCAAATCCTGGTCAGCTCTTAGTCAGCCAGATTCAAGAACTTACTCAGATGGTTCAGGATCTTTTTCTTCGGGTGAAGTCGCAGGAAGATCTTTTGCGAGCTTCCCCAAGGGTAGTCCCTGAACCAAAGATGCATTTGCCTGACCGTTTTTCTGGTGATAGAAAAGAGTTTTTTAATTTTTAAGAATCCTGTAAACTTTATTTTCGTTTAAGACCGACTTCCTCGGGTACTGAATCTCAGCGGGTCGGGTTTATTATTTCTTTGCTCCAGGGGGATCCTCAGACCTGGGCATTTGGTTTAAGAGCAGAGGATCCGGCATTGTTGTCAATTGACGCTTTTTTTGAGTCTTTAGGGCTCTTGTATGATGACCCTGATAGAGAGGCGTCCGCTGAAAGTCAGTTGCGCGCTCTCAGACAGGGTAGAAATCCTGCAGAGGTTTATTGTACGGAGTTTCGCCGTTGGTCGAACGACTGTGGCTGGAATGACCCAGCCCTGCGCAGTCAGTTTCGCCTCGGCTTATCAGAGTCTATAAAAGACAGTCTCCTTCAGTACCCCGCTCCTGAGACTCTCGATAAACTCATGGAGCTTTCTATTAAGATTGATCGTCGTCTCAGAGAGCGGAGGGCTGAAAAAGGAGCACCTGTAAGGTCAAGTCCGTGTGTATATTCCATTCCTGAAGACGTAGAGGAGACCATGCAGATGGGTCTCTCCCGGCTGTCTCCTGAAGAAAGAGCCAGAAGGCAAAATTCTGGTCTTTGTCTGTACTGTGGGGGTAAGGGACATTTTGCTCGTAATTGTCCAAACAAGTCGGGAAACGCTTTGACCAGGTGAATTGTGAGGGGGTTCACCTAGGTCTGCAGCTTATCTCCTCGAATAACTCCCTTTTAGTCCCAGTTAAAGTTTCCTTTGGCAGCCTCAGTTCTTTGGTGTCGGCTTTTGTTGACAGTGGAGCTGCAGGAAACTTTATGGATTTAACTTGGGCTAAGGCCTTAGGCATTCCTCAGTTACCTTTGGGTAGGTGTGTCACCATGCATGGCTTAGATGGGAGTCCGCTGTCTAATGGGATTATTTCTCTCCGTACACCCCCTGTACTACTTACAGTAGGAGCTCTACATTCCGAGAAAATCGAGTTCTTTCTTACACATTGCCCAGCAGTTCCAGTTGTTCTGGGTCACCCTTGGCTGGCCTTTCATAATCCCACCATTGATTGGCGGTCGGGGGAGATTTCACATTGGGGTACTTTTTGTGATAAGGAATGTATCACGTTTCCAGTCAGAGTAGCAGCTATCATTCCAGAACTCATTCCGGTGGAATACCAGGAGTTTGCTGATGTTTTCTCCAAAGGCAATGCGGACATTCTGCCTCCCCATCGGCCTTATGATTGTGCTATTGAGTTAATTCCTGGTGCCGCATTGCCAAAGGGAAGATTATATGCATTATCCGGGCCAGAAACTGCGACTATGAATGATTATGTAAAGGAGAGCCTTGAGAAAGGATTTATTAGACCATCAAAATCTCCTTTAAGTGCAGGCTTCTTCTTTGTGGAGAAAAAGGATGGCTCGCTTAGACCTTGCATTGATTTTAGAGCCCTGAATAAGATCTCAGTTAAAAACACCTATCCTTTGCCGTTGATTTCTGTACTCTTTGATCAGTTACGTTCTGCTGTGATTTTTTCTAAAATTGACCTTAGAGGAGCGTACAACCTCATCCGAATTAAATCTGGAGATGAGTGGAAAACGGCCTTCAGTACTCAGTCGGGTCACTACGAATACCTGGTGATGCCGTTCGGCCTGTCCAATGCTCCGGCAGTTTTTCAAGACCTCATTAACGATGTGCTCCGTGACTTCCTAGGGAAATTCGTGGTCGTTTACTTAGACGACATCCTGATTTTTTCTAAATCAATGGAACAACATGTTACCCAGGTGCGTCTGGTTCTTCAAAATTTATGTGAGAATCATTTATATGCCAAGCTGGAGAAGTGTGAGTTTCATGTCACGGAAGTATCTTTTTTAGGGTACATAATTTAACATGGAACCAAAGAAACTCCAGGCCATCCTTAGTTGGGCGCAACCCACCAATTTAAAAGCAATTAAGCGTTTTTTAGGGTTTGCGAATTATTATAGGAGGTTCATTCATTCTTTTTCTGACCTGGTTGCTCCCATTGTAGCTCTGACAAAGAAAGGAGCGGATCCTACCAACTGGTCGCGTGAAGCTGAGTTGTCCTTTCGGGCCTTGAAACAAGCCTTTGTCTCGGCTCCAGTCCTCAGACATCCTAATCCGGAATTGCCCTTTGTGGTGGAGGTTGATGCCTCGGAGGTTGGAGTGGGGGCTATCCTTTCTCAAAAGGATCCGGAGTCTCTGGAGTTACATCCTTGTGCCTTTATGTCCAGGAAATTCTCCTCCGCTGAATCCAACTATGACGTTGGTAATCGGGAGTTACTGGCGGTAAAATGGGCTTTCGAGGAGTGGAGGCATTGGCTGGAGGGAGCAAAACATACTATTTCGGTATTGACTGACCATAAGAACCTGCAATAGATTGAATCGGCTAAGCGGCTTAATGCCCGGCAGGCACGTTGGGCATTATTTTTTACGCGTTTCAAATTTATAATCACTTTCAGGCCTGGTTCCAAGAATACTAAGGCTGATGCCCTGTCACATAGCTTTCTTCCGGTTCACAATAACAATCCTGTTACCCCCATACTTCCATCTTCGGTCATCTGGGCGGGCCTCACACAAGATTTATTTACCCAGTTAAAACAGCTTCAACACCAAGCTCCTAGAATTACTCCTGCTGGTCGTCTTTACGTCCCTGAGTTTTTGAGAGTTACTGTTTTAACGGAATTCCATGATAACAAAGTTTCAGGGCATCCAGGAGTCTCTAAGACATTGGAGTTAGTCTCTCGCTCAGTATGGTGGCCTGGTCTTTCTAAAGACGTCAAGGAATTTGTTTATTCATGTCAGGTTTGTGCACAGCATAGGGTTCCCCGTTCCTTGCCCATCGGGCAACTTATGCCCTTAAATGTTCCTCTCAGGCCATGGTCTCATATTTCCATGGATTTTGTGGTTGACCTTCCCCTTTCAGCCGGATTCCGAGTCATATGGGTGGTAGTGGACCGTTTTAGTAAAATGGCTCATTTTATTGCTCTTCCCCGATTGCCTTCTGCCCAAGGGTTGGCAGTTTTGTTTCTCCGCCATGTATTCAGGCTTCATGGGTTACCTACTGATATTGTTTCTGATCGGGGTCCACAATTCATCGCACAATTCTGGAAATGTTTTTGTGCCTCATTGAAGATGAAATTGTCGTTAACATCCGGTTACCACCCACAATCCAACGGGCAAACCGAACGAGTTAACCAATCATTGAAACAATATTTGCGCTTGTATTCAGCCAAACTCCAGAATGATTGGTCCGAGTTTCTTCCGTTGGCTGAATTTGCTTACAATAATTCTTGTCATTCCTCCACTAAAGAGTCTCCATTCTTTTCAGTTTTTGGTTTTCACCCCAGAGCTAATTCTTTTTTTCATCATTCCTCAGTCTCCTCGCTTACCTTAACCTCCCATCTCAGAGCCATTTGGAAAAAGGTGCACCTTGCTCTCAGAAAAGCGGCCTTTCGAGAGAAGAAATTTTCTGACAGGCTCCGACGTCCTTGCACTTTTAAGGTGGGAGATAGGGTGTGGTTGTCGACTCGCAACATCAGGCTTCGACAATCCTCAGCTAGACTGGGACCCAAATTTATTTGGCCATTTCTTATTATTAAAAGAGTCAACCCAGTTGCCTTTCGGTTACGTTTACCAAGATCTCTCAGGATTGGAAATACGTTTCATTGTTCCCTGTTGAAACAATACGTTTCTTCCAGTAGATTTCCTCGGAAGATCTCTCAGGGTAGATCTCCAGTGGATGTACAGGGACAACAGGAGTTCTTGGTAGAGAAGGTTCTCGATTCCAAATTGTCCCGGGATCGGCTGTATTTTCTGGTTCACTGGAAAGGCTATGGTCCGGAGGAAAGGTCTTGGGTCCTGGATAAGGATCTTCATGCCCCGAGGCTCAAGAGGGCATTTTTTCGGGAATTTCCTCAGAAACCTGGCTTTAGGGGTTCCTTGACCCCTCCTCAAGGGGGGGGTACTGTTAGGCGCCGGGGTCCGCTTGATGGTCTGCGCGGCCCGGCGCCTAGCAACTAGAGATGCCGTGCACGTACAGCCGCCGGCTCCCTAGCAACGCTAGACGCCAGGCGCGCTGAGCCGCACGGACCCTAGCAACGGGGACGCCACTGGTGGACCGCGTTCCCCGTTGCTAGGCTTTAGGAAATTAAGATATTCACCTGCTCTCTGGCCGTGCAGCAAGGCAGCTGCACAGCATTTATTCTAATCAGCCTTTAGCAGCTGATTGGAGGACTCCTTGTTAAATACACTCCCAGGGCTTCTCACAGATGCCGGTAATAGCTTCCTGCATGCTGCCTTTGTTTGCTGAGAGTCTGTTTCCAGTCCTGCTGTATCCGGTCATTCCAGTCCGCAGAAGTCCGGTATTCGGGAGTTGTCATCTCATCCCAAGAGGTTGTTTGGTTCCCTGGAGTCCTGACTGATCACCGTTTTATATCCAGTGGTGTTCGTGAGTTGCGGCTCTGCCGTGTGTTGCGGCTCAGCCGCTTTACCTTTTATATTTTGTGTTTGGAGCATTTGCGGAGGGTTCCGCTTCCACAAGTCCTCTCTGGTACTCGGCGGTGCCGGGTAGGAGAATTGGACAAGTGGATATTTTGGTTGTCCTTTTTCCTGGCGGTTTCTCCGCACATATTATAGTTTTGAGTTTGCTTAGCCCCTGGCCTGGTTGTTTAGTTAGAGGGCCTCTTGTTATCACCCTGTCTCGGGTTTCCCTTTGTCTCTCATTAAGACCGGGGGGCATCGAAGTTGGGCAGACATAATCCGCCCTTCAAACGCGGCTGCCAAGGGCTCAAGAAACCATAGTCTCGCAGGGGATTTCTGACAACACGGGTGAGACAACAGAGTTAGGGCGCCAGGGGCTATTTTCCTGTCCTGCTCCCTTCCCCAGCATTCCGTTCCAGTGCTCCGGTCCTTGCCATAAGATCTTCTCTGACCAGAGTGCTGGAATCATAACACATACTGGACACAGAAGAGGTTTTCTTCCAGTGGAAAGGCTATGGAGATCCAGAGTCTGGTCAAACAAATTCTGAAACCAGCAAGAGTGTTAATCCATCAATGCATTCAGTTGCTGGGGAAGATGGTTGTGGCCTACGAGACCATTCAGTTTGGCAGGTTCCATGCCAGAGTGTTCCAGTGGGACCTGTTGGACAATTGGTCCGGATCCCACCTACACATGCACCGGAGGATAATCCTGTCTTCCAAGACCAGAATCTCTCTCCATTGGTGGCTGCACAGTTCTCACCTCCTAGAGGGGCGATGGTTCGGGATCCAGGACTGGATCCTAGGGACCACAGATGCAACCCTCCGAGGCTGGGGAGCAGTCACACAGGGGGAAAACGTCCAAGGAAGATGGTCAAGTCAGGAAAGTTGTCTCCACATAAATGTTCTGGAGTTAAGGGCCATTTAATAACTGCAGACACAGTACACACTGGGACGGGTGCCCAGCATCCTCAACAGACTAAGAGAAAAGGATTTACCGGTAGGTATTAAAATCCTAGTTTCTCTAACGTCCTAGAGGATGCTGGGGACTCCGTAAGGACCATGGGGATAGACGGGCTCCACAGAGTTCATGATCTTCACTGAGGTAGCGCACAGCACTGCAGCTGTGCGCCATTGCTCCCATACACCTCACATACTCCGGTCACTGTAAGGGTGCAGGGCGCAGGGGGGGCGCCCTGGGCAGCAATATAAACCTCTTTTTGGCAAAAATATAACATATATACAGCTGGGCACTGTATATATGTATGAGCCCCCACCAATTTTACAGTTTAAGCGGGACAGAAGCCCGCCGCCGAGGGGGCGGGGCTTCTCCCTCAGCACTCACCAGCGCCATTTTTTCTCCACAGCACCGCTGAGAGGAAGCTCCCCGGACTCTCCCCTGCTTATACCACGGTAGAGAAGAGGGTTGAAAAGAGAGGGGGGCACATAATTCGGCGCAAATTACATACAGCAGCGCTACTGGACAAACATTAAGTTACTGTGTTATTCCTGGGTTATATAGCGCTGGGGAGTGTGCTGGCATACTCTCTCTCTGTCTCTCCAAAGGGCCTTGTGGGGAAACTGTCTTCAGAAAAAGTATTCCCTGTGTGTGTGGTGTGTCGGTACACGTGTGTCGACATGTCTGAGGAAGAAGGCTATATTAGAGAGGAGCGGGAGCAAATGAATGTGGTGTCTCCGCTGACACCTGATTGGATGGATATGTGGAATGTTTTAAATGCTAGTGTAAACTCATTGTACAAAAGATTAGACAAGGCTGAAGCTTTGGGACAGTCAGGGACTCAACCCATGCCTGATCCTATGTTGCAGGGACTGTCAGGGTCTCATAAGCGCCCACTATCCCAGATTGTTGACACAGATACCGACACGGATTCTGACTCCAGTGTCGATTACGATGATGCAAAGTTACAGCCAAAATTGGCAAAATCCATTCGATATATGATTATGGCAATAAAAGATGTTTTGCACATCACAGAGGAACCCCCTGTCCCTGACAAGAGGGAACATATGTACAAGGGAAAGAAGCCTGAGGTAACCTTTGAGGGGGTCACACGAGCTGAACGAGTTATGTGAAAAAGCTTGGGAATCTCTAGATAAAAGACTGCAGATTTCCAAAAGGATTCTTATGGCGTATCCTTTTCCATCAACGGATAGGTTACGATGGAAATCCTCCCATAGGATGGACAAAGCATTAACACGCACAGCTACAGTTGGAAAATCAAATTTTTTACCTTATGTTCCCTCACAGCATAAGAAAGCTCCGCATTATCAAATGCAGTCCTTTCGGTCACAAAGAAACAAGAAAGTGCGAGGTGCGTCCTTTCTTGCCAGAGGTAGGGGCAGAGGAATAAAGCTGCACAACACAGCTAGTTCCCAGGAACAGAAGTCCTCCCCGGCCTCTACAAAATCTACCTCATGACGCTGGGGCTCCACTGGCAGAGTCCGGCCCATGTGATGTCATGCAGCTGCTCTGACCACGCCTCCTGTTTCTCCGTTGCCGACCCCATTTTGAAACCGTGCCCCCGCACCGCTCCATCTCCGACTTGGAAATGGAGTGTTGTTGACCCCCCTCCCCCCCCCCCCTTCACCGATTCACAGGCAGAGGTGATCGCATTATCTGCGGGGTGCCGCAGAAAATGCAGGCGGATGCGTATGCTCTTAGCAGTTTTTGCAGTTGGATTGCGATCCAACCTGAATCAGGCCCTATTACCTATCACAATGCACTGCGGGTAGTACAAAATGGGGTTAATATAGGAGAAAAAACCCCAGAGCTGTGCTCCTTAATTGTCCCTGGTGGCTAGTGGAGCGGCTGCCCAGTAATCAGTGTCCACGCCAGTGCGCACACGGCCCGCCCCCATCAGCGGCCTCGTGATCCCGGAGGGCGGTGTGTGTGTGACTGACCTTAGGAAGAAACCGGAGCCTCCGCTGCAGTGACCCAGCAACCGGGGCACGGGAGTATACTGCGCCACTGGGAGTGATGGAGCTGCAGTAAAGAGGTCTATTAGACCTAGCCTGCTGCAGCCCTTGTAGATTCTTATAAAAAAAGTTCTTCTTTTCTTGCCAAAATTAATAGCTAAGAATAGGCTGCCTGAGGCAGCCCCCTGTTAAGTGGCCTGCTACTGAAGGCACCAACTACAAACTGAGCTCCCTGTTCATGGAAGCGAGGTTATAGAGGAGGGGGCGCTGAGCATCTTGGGAACAGTCAAAAGCTTTGAGCCTGTTGGTGCCTCAGATCAAGATCCTACTCTGGTGTACATATACAATGTGAATCCTTGTGGAGTCCAGTGTACCCCACAGAAGAAATGAATGCGTCACACCCATTGGCAGCAACATTAGAATAGCTGCTGATGGGCACAATTGAGAAAGGAAGGGGGGAAAACATTTGAATCCAGCACATATATGTAATTTGAATATGTAATTTGTACCTTCCTACTTTAAAATGTAATGGATGAACCTCACCCTGTGAGAACTATCTTCATGATCAAGAGATCTCATATGCAAGATAAGTATGTGTTGGGATAGGGCTGTGGAGGGCGGCTGCTCGGGCACACCCCTGTCAAGTTAAGGAGATTCAACTGAGGAAGCACAAGGGAACTCTCATCTGGGAACAACAACTGCAGGGAGAACACATTTTCAGACGAATGTGGGAGGGCAGAAGGCTGCCTAATACTGAAGCACCCCCAAACAACAAACCAAATGCAACAACTACTGCAAGCATTCCTGGGGGAAGGCCTGCAGCAGATGGATTTGCATATAGTGATGTCATCCAAGCAGTGGGCATAGTTGGCTGCAACCCTCGTCTGCATATGAAAAGAGAAAAGGGTCACGCAGGGCATGGCGGCCTTTGTGGGGTTGCGCTTGGATGACCCCTAAATCGCTTTATACACCCCCACCCCCCATCAGTGTGGGCTCATGTTGGCCATGCCCCAGCCCCTGAAGCATTCAAGCTGATTTCTTGCAGCAGCTGGACCCAGAAACAGCTCCAGAGTTGCTCTACAAGACAAGTAAAAGGGTGTGAGCCCTGCAGCACCACCTGTAGTTTGCATACACACATATATAGGACAGCATCTCTTATATGCCCCAGGGTCAATAAAATAGTATCCTTATCTAGGGTATCCATCCCCACAGATAAGGTATCCGTCCATGCCGCTACAGCACTACACACCCAGGCCGACGCAATTGCCGGTCTGAGTAAGGTACCTGAATGTGTATAAATGGACTTCAGGGTAATCTCCTGTTTGCGGTCAGCAGACTCTTTGAGGGTAGCCGTATACTGGGACGGGAGGGCTACCTTCTTGGATAAGCGTGTTAATGCTTTGTCCACCCTAGGGGAGGATTCCCATCGTAACCTATCCATTGATGGGAAAGGATACGCCATAAGAATCCTTTTGGAAATCTGCAGTCTTTTATCTGGAGATTCCCAAGCTTTTTCACATAACTCGTTCAGCTCGTGTGACCCCCTCAAAGGTTACCTCAGGCTTTTTCACCTTGTACATATGTACCCTCTTGTCAGGGACAGGGGGTTCCTCCCTGATGTGCAAAACATCTTTTATTGCCATAATCATATATCGAATGGATTTTGCCAATTTTGGCTGTAACTTTGCATCATCGTAATCGACACTGGAGTCAGAATCCGTGTCTGTATCTGTGTCAACAATCTGGGATAGTGGGCGCTTATGAGACCCTGACAGTCCCTGCAACATAGGATCAGGCATGGGTTGAGACCCTGACTGTCCCAAAGCTTCAGCCTTGTCTAATCTTTTGTGCAATGAGTTTACACTAGCATTTAAAACATTCCACATATCCATCCAATCAGCTGTCGGCGGAGACACCACATTCATTTGCTCCTGCTCCTCTCTAATATAGCCTTCTTCCTCAGACATGTCGACACATGTGTACCGACACACCACACACACAGGGAATGCTTTTTCTGAAGACAGTTTCCCCACAAGGCCCTTTGGAGAGACAGAGAGAGAGTATGCCAGCACACACCCCAGCGCTATATAACCCAGGAATACACAGTAACTTAATGTTTGCCCAGTAGTACTGCAGCATGTAATTTGCGCCAAATTATGTGCCCCCCCCCCCCCCCCTCTTTTCAACTCTCTTGTCTACCGTGGTATAAGCAGGGGAGAGTCCGGGGAGCTTCCTCTCAGCGGTGCTGTGAAGAAAAAATGGCGCTGGTGAGTGCTGAGGGAGAAGCCCCGCACCCTCGGCGGCAGGCTTCTGTCCCGCTTAAACTGTAAAATTGGCGGGGGCTCATACATATATACAGTGCCCCGCTGTATATGTGTTATATTTTTGCCAAAAAGAGGTTTATATTGCTGCCCAGGGTGCCCCCCCCCCCCCCCCTGCGCCCTGCACCCTTACAGTGACCGGAGTGTGTGAGGTGTATGGGAGCAATGGCGCACAGCTGCAGTGCTGTGCGTTACTTCAGTGAAGATCATGAAGTCTTCTGCCGCCTCTGAAGTCTTCTTTTCTTCTCATACTCACCCGGCTTCTATCTTCCGGCTCTGCAAGGGGGACGGAGGCGCGGCTCTGGGACGGACGGCGAGGGTGAGATCCTGCGTACCAATCCCTCTGGAGCTAATGGTGTCCAGTAGCCTAAGAAGCAGGACCTTGCAACTCAGAGAGTAGGGCTGCTTCTCTCCCCTCAGTCCCTCGATGAGGGAGTCTGTTGCCAGCAGTGCTCCCTGAAAATTAAAAACCTAACAAAATACTTTCTGTCAGAAAGCTCAGGAGAGCTCCTGAAAAGCACCCAGTCTCCACTGGGCACAGTATCAAACTGAGGTCTGGAGGAGGGGCATAGAGGGAGGAGCCAGTGCACACCCAGAACTAAAGTCTTTCTTAAAGTACCCATGTCTCCTGCGGAGCCTATCTATCCCCATGGTCCTTACGGAGTCCCCAGCATCCTCTAGGACGTTAGAGAAAATAGGATTTTAATACCTACCGGTAAATCCTTTTCTCTTAGTCCGTAGAGGATGCTGGGCACCCGTCCCAGTGCGTACTGTGTCTGCAGTTATTAAATGGCCCTTAACTCCAGAACATTTATGTGGAGAAAACTTTCCTGACTTGACCATCTTCCTTGGATGTTTTCCCCCTGTGTGACTGCTCCCCAGCCTCGGAGGGTTGCATCCATGGTCCCTAGGATCCAGTCCTGGATCCCGAACCATCGCCCCTCTAGGAGGTGAGAACTGTGCAGCCACCAATGGAGTAAGATTCTGGTCTTGGAAGACAGGATTATCCTCCGGTGCATGTGTAGGTGGGATCCGGACCACTTGTCCAACAGGTCCCACTGGAACACTCTGGCATGGAACCTGCCAAACTGAATGGCCTCGTAGGCCGCAACCATCTTCCCCAGCAACAGAATGCATTGATGGATTAACACTCTTGCTGGTTTCAGAATTTGTTTGACCAGACTCTGGAACTCCATAGCCTTTCCACTGGAAGAAAGCCTCTTCTGTGTCCAGTATGACTCCCAGAAACAACAACCGCGTCATTGGGACCAACTGCGATTTTGGCAAGTTTAGGAGCCAACCATGTTGTTGAAGAACTGTCAGGGAGAGTAGATGTTTTGCACCAACTGGTCCCTGGATCTCGCCTTTATCAGGAGATCATCCAAGTACTGCATAATTGTGACTCCTTGCTTGCGAAGGAGAACCATCATTTCCACCATCACCCTGGGGAAAATCCTCGGAGCCGTGGACAGACCAAACGGCAACGTCTGAAATTGGTAATGACAATCCTGAATTGCAAACCTTAGGTAGCTTGATGCAGTGGCTAAACGGGAACATGTAATTAGGCATCCTTATGTCTACCAAAACCATGAAATCTCCTTCCTCCGGACTGGAGATCCCTACCCTGAGAGATTCCATCTTGAAATTGAATTTCTTCAGGTAGAAATTGAGGGATTTCAAATTTAAGATTGGTCTGACTGAGCCGTCCGGCTTCGGGAGCACGAAGAGGCTTGAATAAAAACCTTCTCCCTGATGACTAAGGCCGATTTGAACAATCGGTGAGGGGGAACGTCTTGAAACCCCAGTTTGTACCCTTGTGACACTATTTGTAAAACCCACGAGTCCAGGTCCAAATTAATCCAGAACTGACTGAAGTGTTTTAGACGTGCCCCCACTGGTGTGGGCTCCTGCAAGAGAGCCCCAGCGTCATGCAGTGGATTTGGCAGAAGCAGAGGACGATCTCTGCTCCTGCGATCTTGAAGAGGCTACAGACCTCTTCCCTCTTCTCCTTCCTCTACCTGCAAAGAAAGGGGAATCTTAACTTCTTGCATATCTATTGGGACAAAATGACTGCGTTAGACAATGATGCGTCTTTATCCGTTGAGAGGGAACATAGGGCAAGAAGGTTGACTTACCTGCGGGAGCTGCCGAGATCAAATTAACTAGGCCGTTGCCAAACAAGGCTTCACCTTCAAAGGGAAGAGACTCCCTTTCTTCTTGGAGTCAGCATCAGCATTCCCTTGGTGAATCCACAATGCCCTCCTATCCGAGACTGCCATGAAATTGGCCCGTGAACTCAAGAGTCCTATATCCCTTGCAGTCGTAAGTATGCTGCAGTGTCCTTGATATGATCCAACGTAAGGAGTATCCCATCTCTCCAAGATATCTATATCGGAAGACAAGGTATTCGACCAATTCTTGAATACTACTACTCACCCATGCGCATGTAATGGCAGGTCTAAGTAATGTACCCATGGTTACATAACTAGAAATAATGTAGCTTCCTGCATATGATCCGTTGGATTTGTGACAGGGCCCCGTGCAGAACAGGGGGTGACTCCCACTTTATTCTGTCCGCAGCAGGAAATTAATAAACAATCGGAAACCTTTTGGGGATTTGAAACCATCTTGTCGAGCTGGCCCAGACTTTCTCAAACAGAGATGGAGGAACGTTACATCAGCTTTCATTATATATCTATATATACATA
Organism: Pseudophryne corroboree; assembly: GCF_028390025.1. NCBI lineage: Eukaryota > Metazoa > Chordata > Amphibia > Anura > Myobatrachidae > Pseudophryne > Pseudophryne corroboree. The sequence goes on along the minus strand of NW_026968103.1, from coordinate 59,279 downwards.
CATATAGACCCCTTTGTCAGGAACAGCAGGGTCCTCAGTGATGTTAATATGTCCTTAATATCCACAATCATGTACTGAATGCTCCTTGCCAATATTGGATCTAATCAGGAAATATTATGGTCGACATAGGAATCAGTGTCCGAGTCAGTATCAGTGTGTAGTAACATTTTTGCGGGCCTGAGGGAAAAGAAGCATAGCCATGAACATCACATCTATTCTCTACGTCTGTGTCTGGGACACAGATTTATCCAACCTCACTCTGATATTATTGAAACTTTCACCCAGTCAGTTATTGGTGGTGCCAACAGGGCCACCATCATATGTCTGCATTCCTAATATAGTTTCCTCTTGGGAAAAACATTCAGCCACCGACATGTTGACACACATGTACCAAGTACCCACAGACACATCGGCTTATCGGGGATAGACCTACAGTAAATCTGTCAGAGGGACAGAGAGGATTTTTCAGCTCACAACCCAGCGCCAAAAGTACACAGTCTGGGAAATAATAAACTCTATAGTGATAGACTTGTAACGCTCTATAGATGTGCTGGTGAGGTGAGGAAGAAGCCCCGCCGCTGTAATTGCACGCTTCTGTCCCGCTCAGAAACAAATAATTAATTACGCTGGCGGGGTAAGGACAGTGCCCAGGCACTAATGTCCACTTTTGCCAGCCTTTTGTGAGGAATTTATGCTGCCCAGGGTGCCCCCCCCCCCACCCACATGCCCTGCACCCTGCAGTGCCTGTGTTTGTGTGGAAGCATGGCGCACAGCATTCCGCTCGCTGCGTGGTACCTCAGAATGCCGTCACTGGAGAAGAAGTCTTCTGTTCTTCTGCTACTCGCCTGTCTTCTGACTTCTGGCTCTGTAAGGGGGTGATGGCAGGCTACGGGAGTGGGCATCTAGGCGTACCCAGCGATCAGCACCCTCAGGAGCTAATGGTGTCCTGTCAGCCAGAAGCAGAGCCACTATCCCAGATTGTTGACACAGATACAGACACGGATTCTGACTCCAGTGTCGATTACGATGATGCAAAGTTACAGCCAAAATTGGCAAAATCCATTCGATATATGTAGGCCGGACACACAGCAGGTGAGGGGGGGGGTGGCTGGACACACAGCAGGGAGGGGGGGTAGGCAGGACACACAGCAGGGGAGGGGAGGGTGGCCGGACAAAAAGCAGGGAGGGGGGGGGTAGGCCTGACACACAGCAGGGGAGGGGGGGTGGCTGGACACACAGCAGGTGAGGGGGGGGGCTGGACACACAGCAGGTGAGGGGGGGGGGCTGGACACACAGCAGGTGAGGGGGGGGGCTGGACGCACAGCAGGTGAGGGGGGGGCTGGACACACAGCAGGTGAGGGGGGGGGGGCTGGACACACAGCAGGTGAGGGGGGGGGCTGGACACACAGCAGGTGAGGGGGGGGGCTGGACACACAGCAGGTGAGGGGGGGGGTGGCTGGACACACAGCAGGGAGGGGGGGTAGGCAGGACACACAGCAGGGGAGGGGAGGGTGGCCGGACAAAAAGCAGGGAGGGGGGGGGGTAGGCCGGACACACAGCAGGGGAGGGGGGGTGGCTGGACACACAGCAGGTGAGGGGGGGGGGGCTGGACACACAGCAGGTGAGGGGGGGGGGGCTGGACACACAGCAGGTGAGGGGGGGGGCTGGACACACAGCAGGTGAGGGGGGGGGGGCTGGACACACAGCAGGTGAGGGGGGGGGCTGGACACACAGCAGGTGAGGGGGGGGGCTGGACACACAGCAGGTGAGGGGGGGGGGGGGCTGGACACACAGCAGGTGAGGGGGGGGGGCTGGACACACAGCAGGTGAGGGGGGGGGGGCTGGACACACAGCAGGTGAGGGGGGGGCTGGACACACAGCAGGTGAGGGGGGGGTGGCTGGACACACAGCAGGGAGGGGGGGTAGGCAGGACACACAGCAGGGGAGGGGAGGGTGGCCGGACAAAAAGCAGGGAGGGGGGGGGGGGTAGGCCGGACACACAGCAGGGGAGGGGGGGGGTGGACACACAGCAGGTGAGGTGGGGGCTGGACACACAGCAGGTGAGGGGGGGGGGCTGGACACACAGCAGGTGAGGGGGGGGGGCTGGACACACAGCAGGTGGGGGGGGGGCTGGACACACAGCAGGTGAGGGGGGGGGGGCTGGACACACAGCAGGTGAGGGGGGGGGCTGGACACACAGCAGGTGAGGGGGGGGGCTGGACACACAGCAGGTGAGGGGGGGGGGCTGGACACACAGCAGGTGAGGGGGGGTGGGCTGGACACACAGCAGGTGAGGGGGGGGGGCTGGACACACAGCAGGTGAGGGGGGGGGCTGGACACACAGCAGGTGAGGGGGGGGGGGCTGGACACACAGCAGGTGAGGGGGGGGGGGCTGGACACACAGCAGGTGAGGGGGGGGGCTGGACACACAGCAGGTGAGGGGGGGGGCTGGACACACAGCAGGTGAGGGGGGGTGGGCTGGACACACAGCAGGGGAGGGGAGGGTGGCCGGACACACAGCAGGGGAGGGGAGGGTGGCCGGACACACAGCAGGGGAGGGGAGGGTGGCCGGACACACAGCAGGGGAGGGGAGGGTGGCCGGACACACAGCAGGGAGGGGAGGGGGTAGGGGGTGGCCGAACACAGCAGGAAGAGGGGGGAGTTGCCGAACACACAGCAGGGGAGGGGAGGGGATGGTGGCCAGACAAACAGCAGGGGAGGGGGGGGGGAGGGTAGGCCGGACACACAGCAGGTGAGGGGGGGGGTGGCTGGACACACAGCAGGGAGGGGGGGTAGGCAGGACACACAGCAGGGGAGGGGAGGGTGGCCGGACAAAAAGCAGGGAGGGGGGGGGTAGGCCGGACACACAGCAGGGGAGGGGGGGTGGCTGGACACACAGCAGGTGAGGGGGGGGCTGGACACACAGCAGGTGAGGGGGGGGGCTGGACACACAGCAGGTGAGGGGGGGGGCTGGACACACAGCAGGTGAGGGGGGGGGCTGGACACACAGCAGGTGAGGGGGGGGGGGCTGGACACACAGCAGGTGAGGGGGGGGCTGGACACACAGCAGGTGAGGGGGGGGCTGGACACACAGCAGGTGAGGGGGGGGCTGGACACACAGCAGGTGAGGGGGGGGGGCTGGACACACAGCAGGTGAGGGGGGGGGCTGGACACACAGCAGGTGAGGGGGGGGGTGGCTGGACACACAGCAGGGAGGGGGGGTAGGCAGGACACACAGCAGGGGAGGGGAGGGTGGCCGGACAAAAAGCAGGGAGGGGGGGGGGGTAGGCCGGACACACAGCAGGGGAGGGGGGGTGGCTGGACACACAGCAGGTGAGGGGGGGGCTGGACACACAGCAGGTGAGGGGGGGGGGGGGGGCTGGACACACAGCAGGTGAGGGGGGGGGCTGGACACACAGCAGGTGAGGGGGGGGGCTGGACACACAGCAGGTGAGGGGGGGGGGCTGGACACACAGCAGGTGAGGGGGGGGGGGGGGCTGGGCACACAGCAGGTGAGGGGGGGGGCTGGACACACAGCAGGTGAGGGGGGGGCTGGACACACAGCAGGTGAGGGGGGGGGGCTGGACACACAGCAGGTGAGGGGGGGGGGCTGGACACACAGCAGGTGAGGGGGGGGGGCTGGACACACAGCAGGTGAGGGGGGGGGGTGGCTGGACACACAGCAGGGAGGGGGGGTAGGCAGGACACACAGCAGGGGAGGGGAGGGTGGCCGGACAAAAAGCAGGGAGGGGGGGGGGGGTAGGCCGGACACACAGCAGGGGAGGGGGGGTGGCTGGACACACAGCAGGTGAGGTGGGGGCTGGACACACAGCAGGTGAGGGGGGGGGGGCTGGACACACAGCAGGTGAGGGGGGGGGCTGGACACACAGCAGGTGAGGGGGGGGGCTGGACACACAGCAGGTGAGGGGGGGGGCTGGACACACAGCAGGTGAGGGGGGGGGCTGGACACACAGCAGGTGAGGGGGGGGGGCTGGACACACAGCAGGTGAGGGGGGGGCTGGACACACAGCAGGTGAGGGGGGGTGGGCTGGACACACAGCAGGTGAGGGGGGGTGCTGGACACGCAGCAGGTGAGGGGGGGGGCTGGACACGCAGCAGGTGAGGGGGGGGGGGGCTGGACACGCAGCAGGGGAGGGGGGGGTAGGCCGGACACACAGCAGGGGAGGGGAGGGTGGCCGGACACACAGCAGGGGAGGGGAGGGTGGCCGGACACACAGCAGGGGAGGGGAGGGTGGCCGGACACACAGCAGGGGAGGGGAGGGTGGCCGGACACACAGCAGGGAAGGGGAGGGTGGCCGGACAAACAGCAGGGAGGGGGGGGGGGTAGGCCGGACACACAGCAGGGGAGGAGGGGGGGGCTGGACACACAGCAGGTGAGGGGGGGGGCTGGACACACAGCAGGTGAGGGGGGGTAGGCCGGACACACAGCAGGGAGGGGGGGGGGTAGGCCGCCGGACACACAGCAGGGGAGGGGAGGGTGGCCGGACAAACAGCAGGGAGGGGGGGGTAGGCCGGACACACAGCAGGTGAGGGGGGGGGGGTGGCTGGACACACAGCAGGTGAGGGGGGGGGTCTGGACACACAGCAGGGAGGGGGGGGGTAGGCCGGACAAACAGCAGGGAGGGGGTAGGCCGTAGGCCGGACACACAGCAGGGAGGGGGGGGGGCAGGACACACAGCAGGGGGGGGGGTAGGCCAGACACACAGCAGGTGAGGGGGGGGGGGGCTGGACACACAGCAGGGAGGGGGGGGGGTAGGCTGGACACACAGCAGGTGAGGGGGGGGGGCTGGACACACAGCAGGTGAGGGGGGGGGCTGGACACACAGCAGGTGAGGGGGGGGGTAGGCCGGACACACAGCAGGTGAGGGGGGGGTGGCTGGACACACAGCAGGGAGGGAAGGGGGTAGCCTTATTATAATAACCGTGTGGGGGAGGAGTCTGCGGCGGTGGGTGAATGAGATGTGGGGGCAGGCTGCTAAGGGTGCAGGGGAGGAGGGGAAGGGAGCCGGATGGATCTGAATGTGAGCCGCACGTAAGGGACCATACTGATCCTCCCCACCTCAGCCCGCTGGTGCTGCTGCTGCTGCCTGACTTCTTCCGTGCAGCACAGCTGTCTTCTCCGGCTGCCGCTGCCGCTCCCGCACCCGCTTCAGGTGTGGGGGTAAAACTAGAGATGAGCGGGTTCGGTTTCTCTGAATCCGAACCCGCCAGAACTTCATGTTTTTTTTCACGGGTCCGAGCGACTCGGATCTTCCCGCCTTGCTCGGTTAACCCGAGCGCGCCCGAACGTCATCATGACGCTGTCGGATTCTCGCGAGGCTCGGATTCTATCGCGAGACTCGGATTCTATATAAGGAGCCGCGCGTCGCCGCCATTTTCACACGTGCATTGAGATTGATAGGGAGAGGACGTGGCTGGCGTCCTCTCCGTTTAGACACTTGATTTACTAATTTTGGGGAGCATTAGGAGTACTCAGTAGTGTACAGTGCAGAGTTTTGCTGATAGTGACCAGTGACCACCACTTTTATTTATAATCCGTTCTCTGCCTGAAAAAAGCGATACACAGCACACAGTGACTCAGTCACATACATACCATTTCTGTGTGCACTGCTCAGGCTCAGGCCAGTGTGCTGCATCATCTATATATATTATATATCTGTCTGACTGCTCAGCTCACACAGCTTATAATTGTGGGGGAGACTGGGGAGCACTACTGCAGTGCCAGTTATAGGTTATAGCAGGAGCCAGGAGTACATAATATTATATTAAAATTAAACAGTGCACACTTTTGCTGCAGGAGTGCCACTGCCAGTGTGACTAGTGACCAGTGACCTGACCACCAGTATATAATATTAGTAGTATACTATCTCTTTATCAACCAGTCTATATTAGCAGCAGACACAGTACAGTGCGGTAGTTCACGGCTGTGGCTACCTCTGTGTCGGCACTCGGCAGCCCGTCCATAATTGTATATACCAGTGACCTAACCGTGGTTTTTTTTTCTTTCTTTATACATACATACTAGTTACGAGTATACTATCTCTTTATCAACCAGTCTATATATTAGCAGCAGACACAGTACAGTGCGGTAGTTCACGGCTGTGGCTACCTCTGTGTCGGCACTCGGCAGCCCGTCCATAATTGTATATACCACCTAACCGTGGTTTTTTTTTCTTTCTTTATACATACATACTAGTTACGAGTATACTATCTCTTTATCAACCAGTCTATATATTAGCAGCAGACACAGTACAGTGCGGTAGTTCACGGCTGTGGCTACCTCTGTGTCGGCACTCGGCAGCCCGTCCATAATTGTATATACCACCTAACCGTGGTTTTTTTTTCTTTCTTTATACATACATACTAGTTACGAGTATACTATCTCTTTATCAACCAGTCTATATATTAGCAGCAGACACAGTACAGTGCGGTAGTTCACGGCTGTGGCTACCTCTGTGTCGGCACTCGGCAGCCCGTCCATAATTGTATATACCACCTAACCGTGGTTTTTTTTTCTTTCTTTATACATACATACTAGTTACGAGTATACTATCTCTTTATCAACCAGTCTATATATTAGCAGCAGACACAGTACAGTGCGGTAGTTCACGGCTGTGGCTACCTCTGTGTCGGCACTCTGCAGCCCGTCCATAATTGTATATACCACCTAACCGTGGTTTTTTTTTCTTTCTTTATACATACATACTAGTTACGAGTATACTATCTCTTTATCAACCAGTCTATATATTAGCAGCAGACACAGTACAGTGCGGTAGTTCACGGCTGTGGCTACCTCTGTGTCGGCACTCGGCAGCCCGTCCATAATTGTATATACCACCTAACCGTGGTTTTTTTTTCTTTCTTCTTTATACATACATACTAGTTACGAGTATACTATCTCTTTATCAACCAGTCTATATATTAGCAGCAGACACAGTACAGTGCGGTAGTTCACGGCTGTGGCTACCTCTGTGTCGGCACTCGGCAGCCCGTCCATAATTGTATATACCACCTAACCGTGGTTTTTTTTTCTTTCTTTATACATACATACTAGTTACGAGTATACTATCTCTTTATCAACCAGTCTATATATTAGCAGCAGACACAGTACAGTGCGGTAGTTCACGGCTGTGGCTACCTCTGTGTCGGCACTCGGCAGCCCGTCCATAATTGTATATACCACCTAACCGTGGTTTTTTTTTCTTTCTTTATACATACATACTAGTTACGAGTATACTATCTCTTTATCAACCAGTCTATATATTAGCAGCAGACACAGTACAGTGCGGTAGTTCACGGCTGTGGCTACCTCTGTGTCGGCACTCGGCAGCCCGTCCATAATTGTATATACCACCTAACCGTGGTTTTTTTTCTTTCTTTATACATACATACTAGTTACGAGTATACTATCTCTTTATCAACCAGTCTATATATTAGCAGCAGACACAGTACAGTGCGGTAGTTCACGGCTGTGGCTACCTCTGTGTCGGCACTCGGCAGCCCGTCCATAATTGTATACTAGTATCCAATCCATCCATCTCCATTGTTTACCTGAGGTGCCTTTTAGTTGTGCCTATTAAAATATGGAGAACAAAAATGTTGAGGTTCCAAAATTAGGGAAAGATCAAGATCCACTTCCACCTCGTGCTGAAGCTGCTGCCACTAGTCATGGCCGAGACGATGAAATGCCAGCAACGTCGTCTGCCAAGGCCGATGCCCAATGGCATAGTACAGAGCATGTCAAAACCAAAACACCAAATATCAGTAAAAAAAGGACTCCAAAACCTAAAATAAAATTGTCGGAGGAGAAGCGTAAACTTGCCAATATGCCATTTACCACACGGAGTGGCAAGGAACGGCTGAGGCCCTGGCCTATGTTCATGGCTAGTGGTTCAGCTTCACATGAGGATGGAAGCACTCAGCCTCTCGCTAGAAAACTGAAAAGACTCAAGCTGGCAAAAGCACCGCAAAGAACTGTGCGTTCTTTGAAATCCCAAATCCACAAGGAGAGTCCAATTGTGTCGGTTGCGATGCCTGACCTTCCCAACACTGGACGTGAAGAGCATGCGCCTTCCACCATTTGCACGCTCCCTGCAAGTGCTGGAAGGAGCACCCGCAGTCCAGTTCCTGATAGTCAGATTGAAGATGTCAGTGTTGAAGTACACCAGGATGAGGAGGATATGGGTGTTGCTGGCGCTGGGGAGGAAATTGACCAGGAGGATTCTGATGGTGAGGTGGTTTGTTTAAGTCAGGCACCCGGGGAGACACCTGTTGTCCGTGGGAGGAATATGGCCGTTGACATGCCAGGTGAAAATACCAAAAAAATCAGCTCTTCGGTGTGGAGGTATTTCACCAGAAATGCGGACAACAGGTGTCAAGCCGTGTGTTCCCTTTGTCAAGCTGTAATAAGTAGGGGTAAGGACGTTAACCACCTCGGAACATCCTCCCTTATACGTCACCTGCAGCGCATTCATAATAAGTCAGTGACAAGTTCAAAAACTTTGGGTGACAGCGGAAGCAGTCCACTGACCAGTAAATCCCTTCCTCTTGTAACCAAGCTCACGCAAACCACCCCACCAACTCCCTCAGTGTCAATTTCCTCCTTCCCCAGGAATGCCAATAGTCCTGCAGGCCATGTCACTGGCAAGTCTGACGAGTCCTCTCCTGCCTGGGATTCCTCCGATGCATCCTTGCGTGTAACGCCTACTGCTGCTGGCGCTGCTGTTGTTGCCGCTGGGAGTCGATGGTCATCCCAGAGGGGAAGTCGTAAGCCCACTTGTACTACTTCCAGTAAGCAATTGACTGTTCAACAGTCCTTTGCGAGGAAGATGAAATATCACAGCAGTCATCCTACTGCAAAGCGGATAACTGAGTCCTTGACAACTATGTTGGTGTTAGACGTGCGTCCGGTATCCGCCGTTAGTTCACAGGGAACTAGACAATTTATTGAGGCAGTGTGCCCCCGTTACCAAATACCATCTAGGTTCCACTTCTCTAGGCAGGCGATACCGAGAATGTACACGGACGTCAGAAAAAGACTCACCAGTCTCCTAAAAAATGCAGTTGTACCCAATGTCCACTTAACCACGGACATGTGGACAAGTGGAGCAGGGCAGGGTCAGGACTATATGACTGTGACAGCCCACTGGGTAGATGTATGGACTCCCGCCGCAAGAACAGCAGCGGCGGCACCAGTAGCAGCATCTCGCAAACGCCAACTCTTTCCTAGGCAGGCTACGCTTTGTATCACCGCTTTCCAGAATACGCACACAGCTGAAAACCTCTTACGGCAACTGAGGAAGATCATCGCGGAATGGCTTACCCCAATTGGACTCTCCTGTGGATTTGTGGCATCGGACAACGCCAGCAATATTGTGTGTGCATTAAATATGGGCAAATTCCAGCACGTCCCATGTTTTGCACATACCTTGAATTTGGTGGTGCAGAATTTTTTAAAAAACGACAGGGGCGTGCAAGAGATGCTGTCGGTGGCCAGAAAAATTGCGGGACACTTTCGGCGTACAGGCACCACGTACAGAAGACTGGAGCACCACCAAAAACTACTGAACCTGCCCTGCCATCATCTGAAGCAAGAAGTGGTAACGAGGTGGAATTCAACCCTCTATATGCTTCAGAGGTTGGAGGAGCAGCAAAAGGCCATTCAAGCCTATACAATTGAGCACGATATAGGAGATGGAATGCACCTGTCTCAAGTGCAGTGGAGAATGATTTCAACGTTGTGCAAGGTTCTGATGCCCTTTGAACTTGCCACACGTGAAGTCAGTTCAGACACTGCCAGCCTGAGTCAGGTCATTCCCCTCATCAGGCTTTTGCAGAAGAAGCTGGAGGCATTGAAGAAGGAGCTAAAAGGGAGCGATTCCGCTAGGCATGTGGGACTTGTGGATGCAGCCCTTAATTCGCTTAACAAGGATTCACGGGTGGTCAATCTGTTGAAATCAGAGCACTACATTTTGGCCACCGTGCTCGATCCTAGATTTAAAGCCTACCTTGGATCTCTCTTTCCGGCAGACACAGGTCTGCTGGGGTTGAAAGACCTGCTGGTGACAAAATTGTCAAGTCAAGCGGAACGCGACCTGTCAACATCTCCTCCTTCACATTCTCCCGCAACTGGGGGTGCGAGGAAAAGGCTCAGAATTCCGAGCCCACCCGCTGGCGGTGATGCAGGGCAGTCTGGAGCGACTGCTGATGCTGACATCTGGTCCGGACTGAAGGACCTGACAACGATTACGGACATGTCGTCTACTGTCACTGCATATGATTCTCTCAACATTGATAGAATGGTGGAGGATTATATGAGTGACCGCATCCAAGTAGGCACGTCACACAGTCCGTACTTATACTGGCAGGAAAAAGAGGCAATTTGGAGGCCCTTGCACAAACTGGCTTTATTCTACCTAAGTTGCCCTCCCACAAGTGTGTACTCCGAAAGAGTGTTTAGTGCCGCCGCTCACCTTGTCAGCAATCGGCGTACGAGGTTACATCCAGAAAATGTGGAGAAGATGATGTTCATTAAAATGAATTATAATCAATTCCTCCGCGGAGACATTGACCAGCAGCAATTGCCTCCACAAAGTACACAGGGAGCTGAGATGGTGGATTCCAGTGGGGACGAATTGATAATCTGTGAGGAGGGGGATGTACACGGTGATATATCGGAGGGTGAAGATGAGGTGGACATCTTGCCTCTGTAGAGCCAGTTTGTGCAAGGAGAGATTAATTGCTTCTTTTTTTGGGGGGGTCCAAACCAACCCGTCATATCAGTCACAGTCGTGTGGCAGACCCTGTCACTGAAATGATGGGTTGGTTAAAGTGTGCATGTTCTGTTTTGTTTATACAACATAAGGGTGGGTGAGAGGGCCCAAGGACAATTCCATCTTGCACCTCTTTTTTCTTTTCTTTTTCTTTGCATCATGTGCTGATTGGGGAGGGTTTTTTGGAAGGGACATCCTGCGTGACACTGCAGTGCCACTCCTAGATGGGCCCGGTGTTTGTGTCGGCCACTAGGGTCGCTAATCTTACTCACACAGTCAGCTACCTCATTGCGCCTCTTTTTTTCTTTGCGTCATGTGCTGTTTGGGGAGGGTTTTTTGGAAGGGCCATCCTGCGTGACACTGCAGTGCCACTCCTAGATGGGCCCGGTGTTTGTGTCGGCCACTAGGGTCGCTAATCTTACTCACACAGCTACCTCATTGCGCCTCTTTTTTTCTTTGCGTCATGTGCTGTTTGGGGAGGGTTTTTTGGAAGGGCCATCCTGCGTGACACTGCAGTGCCACTCCTAGATGGGCCCGGTGTTTGTGTCGGCCACTAGGGTCGCTAATCTTACTCACACAGCTACCTCATTGCGCCTCTTTTTTTCTTTGCGTCATGTGCTGTTTGGGGAGGGTTTTTTGGAAGGGACATCCTGCGTGACACTGCAGTGCCACTCCTAGATGGGCCCGGTGTTTGTGTCGGCCACTAGGGTCGCTTATCTTACTCACACAGCGACCTCGGTGCAAATTTTAGGACTAAAAATAATATTGTGAGGTGTGAGGTATTCAGAATAGACTGAAAATGAGTGTAAATTATGGTTTTTGAGGTTAATAATACTTTGGGATCAAAATGACCCCCAAATTCTATGATTTAAGCTGTTTTTTAGTGTTTTTGGAAAAAAACACCCGAATCCAAAACACACCCGAATCCGACAAAAATAATTTGGTGAGATTTGCCAAAACGCGTTCGAACCCAAAACACGGCCGCGGAACCGAACCCGAAACCAAAACACAAAACCCGAAAAATTTCAGGCGCTCATCTCTAGGTAAAACACCGCTCAGTAGGCAAGCGCTGTCAGTCAGGAGTCAGCGCTGCACCGGATGTCTCTTCTGGATGTCCTCTGACTTTCTCCTGCGGCGCAACTCCAGCTATTCCTCCCGCTGCGGCTCCCACTTCGGGTAAGGGGACCATATTGCTCAGTAGTGAGCACTTTCGGTAAGCCTGCGGCTGCTATGCCGCTACCCCTCTCCTCCACAGTCCTAATGGGTCGCTGCAGTCTGTAAGGGACCGCAGGTGCACACACCCAGGAACCGCTGGCTCTCCTCCCGCCGCCAGCAGCTACTTTTATAACCTCAGCCTGCACGAGACCCCTTCCCTCACTCACTCTCGCTCTCCTGGCGGCCACTGCGCAGCCGCAACAAATTGAAAAGCCCTATCTCTATAATAGGGCATATTTCTCTTAATTAAAAAAACCCTATAACTTTCTGAAAAACCACAACCCCAAAAGGCACTACACTGGGGCATACTCTATCTAGTAAAACAAACCCCAAGTCTTAATTCGTCCTCTATCCGGAGTTATGCCTTCCCAAAAAATATCTAATTCACTCTATAGGAAAACGGTGTCAAAAAGCCACAAAGGAAGTCACAGAAAAAAACTGACAGTTGGAACTTTAGGTTACTCCCAATTCCTCATTTTTTATTATTTTGCCCTGAAATTTGGCATGCAGCACCGGGTGACGATTCTACACGCCCATGCCAAATTTCAGCTCAGTACGTCCAATCAGTTTTGAGGTGTAGCCCCTCAAACACCATGCCCCCATCTCAGAAGTTCCCTATGGGAGAATTCCGTTTGTTCGATTCAGCCTTAATATAAGGGCACGACCGTGCCCTTATAATATGTATCTATCTATCTATCTATCTATCTATCTATCTATCTCTCTATCTATCTATCTATCTATCTATCTATCTATCTATCGTATGTGTGTGTATATATACATCTATACATACATGCGCTAACACCTGGACATACACTGATGTACCCACACCTAATATCCATACATACACGCCCTGACACCTGGACATACACCAACATTCCCACACCTGCATCTATACATACACATGCTGACACCGGGACATACACCAACGTACAAGCACCTGCATCTATATATACACGCGCTGACAAATGGACATACACCGACGTACCCACACTTGCATCTATACATACAAAAACTCTCCAGATTATTGATTTTTTAATGTTTTTCTAGGAAACGTTCTAGATGTATGCTTATTAGCAGTTGTCCACTCCCGGAATGAATACTATTGACAGTGCTATCACATGATTTTCCGCCCAGCGAAGAATCCTTGCAGCTTCTGCCATTGCCCTCCTGCTTCTTGTGCCACCCTGTCTGTTTACGTGGGTGACTGCCATGATGTTGTCCGACTGGATCAACACCGGCTGACCTTGAAGCAGAGGTCTTGCTAAGTGTTAAAATGGCCCTTAGCTTCAGGATATTTATGTGAAGTGATGTATCCCGGCTTGACCCTAAGCCCTGGATATTCCTTCCCTGTGTGACTGCTCCCCAGCCTCGCAGGCTGGCATCCGTGGTCACCAGGACCCAGTCCTGAATGCCGAATCTGCGGCCCTCTAGAAGATGAGCACTCTGCAACCACCACAGGATGGATACCCTTGTCCTTGGTGACAGGGTTATCCGCTGATGCATCTGAAAATGCGACCCGGACCATTTGTCCAGTAGGTTCCACTGGAAAGTTCTTGCGTGGAATCTAACGAATGGGATTGCTTCGTATGAAGCCATCATTTTTTCCCAGAACCCTTGTGCATTGATGCACTGAGACTTGGTTCGGTTTTAGGAGGTTCCTGATTAGCTCGGATAACTCCCTGGCTTTCTCTTCTGGGAGAAACACCTTTTTTCTGGACTGTGTCCAGGATCATCCCTAGGAAACAGAAGACAAGTCGTCGGAACCAGCTGCGATTTTGGAATATTGAGAATCCAATCGTGCTGCCGCAACACTACCTGAGATAGTGCTACACCGACCTCCAACTGTTCCCTGGATCTTACCCTTATCAGGGAATCGTCCAAGTAAGGGATAACTAAAATTCCCTTCCTTCGAAGGGATATCATTTCGTCCATTACCTTGGTAAAGACCCGGGGTGCCGTGGACCATCCCTACGGCAGCGTCTGAACTGATAGTGACAGTTCTGTACCATAACCTGAGGTACCCTTGGTGAGAAGGGTAAATTTTGACATGAAGGTAAGCATCCTTGATGTCCCGAGACATCATGTAGTCCCCTTCTTCCAGGTTCGCAATCACTACTCTGAGTGACTCAATCTTGAATTTGAACCTCTGTATGTAAGTGTTCAAAGATTTTAGATTTTAGATTTAGAATCGGTCTCACCGAGCCGTCTGGCTTCGGTACCACAATAGTGTGGAATAATACCCCGTTCCCTGTTGCAGGAGGGGTACCTTGATTATCACCTGCTGGGAATACAGCTTGTGAATGGCTTCCAAAACTGCCTCCCTGTCAGAGGGAGACGTCGGTAAAGCCAACTTTTGGAAACGGCGAGGGGGAGACGTCTCGAATTCCAATATGTACCCCTGAGATATTACCTGAAGGATCCAGGGGTCTACTTGCGAGTGAGCCCACTGCGCACTGAAATTCATTGAGAACGGGCCCCCACCGTGCCTGAGCTTGTATAGCCCTAGCGTCATACTGAGGGCTTGGCAGAGGCGGGAAAGGGTTTCTGTTCCTGGGAACTGGCTGATCTCTGCAGCCTTTTTCCTCTCCGTCTGTCACGAGCAGAAAAGAGGAACCTTTTGTCCGCTTGCCAACAAAGGACTGCGCCTGATAATACGGCGTCTTATTTTGAGAGGCGACCTGGGGTACAAACGTGGATTTCCCAGCTGTTGCCGTGGCCACCAGGTCTAAAGGACCGACCCCAAATGTCCCCTTTCAAAGGCAATACTTCCAAATGCCGTTTGGAATCCGCATCACCTGACCATTTTACTGGTAGAATTGGACAACGCACTTATACTTGATGCCAGTCGGCAATTATTCCGCTGTGCATCATGCATATATAGAAATGCATCTTTTAAATGCTCTATAGGCAATAATATACTATCCTTATCTAGGATATCAATATTTCCAGTCAGGGAATCCGACCATGCCAACCCAGCACTGCACCTCCAGGCTGAGGCGATAGCTGGTCGCAGTATAACACCAGTATGTGTGTAAATACATTTTTGGATACCCTCCTGCTTTCTATCAGCAGGATCCTTAAGGGCGGCCATCTCATGAGAGGGTAGAGCCCTTGTTCTTACAAGCGTGTGAGCGCCTTATCCCCCCTAGGGGGTGTTTCCCAACGCACCCTAACCTCTGGCGGGAAAGGGTATGCAGCCAATACTTTTTAAGAAATTATCAAGTGTTATCGGGGGGAAACCCACGCATCATCACACACCTCATTTTATTTTTCAGATTTAGGAAAACTACAGGTAGTTTTTCCCCCACCGAACATAATACCCCTTTTTGGTGGTACTCGTATTATCAGAAATGTATAAAAACATTTTCCATTGTATCAATCATGTAACGTGTGGCCCTACTGGAAATCACGGTTGTCTCTTCACCGTCGACACAGGAGTCAGTATCCATGTCGGCGTCTGTATCTGCCATCTGAGGTAACGGCCGCTTTAGAGCCCCTGACGGCCTATGAGACGTCTGGACAGGCACAAGCTGAGTAGCCGGCTGTCTCATGTCAACCACTGTTTTTATATAGAGCTGACACTGTCACGTAATTTTCAACAGTACATCCACTCAGGTGTCGACCCCCTAGGGGGTGACATCACTGTTACAGACACTCCGTCTCAACATCATTTTTCTCCTCATATATGTCGACACAAACGTACCGACACACAGCACACACACAGGGAATGCTCTGATAGAGGACAGGACCCCACTAGCCCTTTGGGGAGACAGAGGGAGAGTATGCCAGCACACACCAGAGCGCTATATATATACAGGGATAACCTTATATAAGTGTTTTTCCCCTTATAGCTGCTGTATGTTTTAATACTGCGCCTAATTAGTGCCCCCCTCTCTTTTTTAACCCTTTCTGTAGTGTAGTGACTGCAGGGGAGAGCCAGGGGAGCTTCCCTCCAACTGAGCTGTGAGGGAAAATGGTGCCAGTGTGCTGAGGAGATAGGCTCCGTCCCCTTTCCGGCGGCCTTATCTCCCGGTTTTTTGTATATTTTGGCAGGGGTTAAATGCATCCATATAGCCCAGGAGCTATATGTGATGTATTTTTTGCCATGTAAGGTATTTCTGTCGTGTTTTATTGCGTCTCAGGGCGCCCCCCCCAGCGCCCTGCACCCTCAGTGACCGGAGTATGAAGTGTGCTGAGAGCAATGGCGCACAGCTGCAGTGCTGTGCGCTACCTTATTGAAGACAGGAACGTCTTCTGCCGCCGATTTTTCCGGACCTCTTCGCTCTTCTGGCTCTGTAAGGGGGCCGGCGGCGCGGCTCCGGGACCCATCCAGGCTGGACCTGTGATCGTCCCTCTGGAGCTAATGTCCAGTAGCCAAGAAGCCCAATCCACTCTGCACGCAGGTGAGTTCGCTTCTTCTCCCCTTAGTCCCTCGATGCAGTGAGCCTGTTGCCAGCAGGTCTCACTGAAAATAACAAACCTAAACTAAAACTTTCACTAAGAAGCTCAGGAGAGCCCCTAGTGTGCACCCTTCTCGTCGGGCACAGAAATCTAACTGAGGCTTGGAGGAGGGTCATAGGGGGAGGAGCCAGTGCACACCAGCTAGTCCTAAAGCTTTCTTTAGATGTGCCCAGTCTCCTGCGGAGCCGCTATTCCCCATGGTCCTTACGGAGTCCCCAGCATCCACTTAGGACGTTAGAGAAAATAAGGATAAAGTGGACTACAGAAACTGATGCTCTAACCAAAGGAGAGAGAGAGAGAGAGAAAAGCACAAGGGAAAGTGAGCAATCGGAACACCATAGAGAGAGGAGAGATAGAAATGCCTGAAAAAGTAAAGGGGGTTGGGTATGGCATCCGGCGCTCGGGATTCCAGCAGTCACATGATACCTAATCCTAATCCTAACCCTCTGGGGGGGGTGGCGGATAGGGCTAACCCTCAGGGGGTGGCAGCTAGGACTAACCCCCCCCCCCACCTCCTAGTGCCTTCCCTAACACCCCCTCCTCCGGTCCTAACCCTCCCTCCAATACTCGCCTTCGGGATGTTGGCTGTCTGTGTGCCGGCATCAGTCTCCCAAGTGGTGTCAGGATTCCAACATCGGTCAAATGACCGCCGGTATACCGTCTGCCGGGATGGTAAATGTATCCTGAGGACAGGTAGTGAGTGTGGAGGGATAGGTGGTTCAGTAAAATGTAACAGCTCAAACTGCGATCATTCACTGATAAATTGATTTATATCTCTCCCTTTTTAACCATTGCAGTCATAAAAGCAATGTTTTTTAAACTTTTAAATAAAGCTTGTTAGCATCCCCAGCACACTGTATATGCTGGGAGATGTAGTTCTCAATATGAAAACATTTAATTACTGTATGAACTCTAATTCCCCAACTGAAACCTCTCACAAACACACACTCCTAAATCTAGTACACACACACACATTTCCCCAGTACTGACAACTCTCATCACTTCCACACACTGACAACTCCCTCCTGCTCCTCTCCCCACTGACACTGACAGCTCCCTCACAGTCACACACATCCTCCACCCCCCCACACACACACTGATAGCACACATGCACAAATCCCCCCCTCCTCGACACTAACTGTCACGGACTGCTTGGGCAGCAGGGGGCAGGCTCTGACTTGAAGTGCTGAAATTCAACAGCTCTCTCGAACTTGCAAGGCATGGCTGTGCAGCTGTCTCCAGCCATCTCCTTGCCCACTGTGTAATTTGTGGCGTTCTCTGATGTTCCCCGCTCTGCCTCTACAACCGGCACATAATGTACAGCAGTGGTGACTCCAGAGTATGGGCCTGGAGAACTCTGCCTACCGGGGGGTAGGGATTAATAATTTCAAAGGGGCAGAGCTAGGAGTGAAGCAGTGGACAGCAGTTGAGGGGCGTTTCAAACTGTAACAGGGTTGGGACAATTTCAGTATCCTTCCCTCACCGTCTAATTGGTCAGTCCCACGCTGATTGCCATAGCGCCCTTTCGAGACTGCAGAACTCTATCCCTTAGCCACGGTTGGCACAGCTGGATGGTGCCCCTGGCAAGTGCCATCCTGGCCAAGGGGTAGATACGCCCCTGAGGGTCAGGGCCAGCAACAGAAATCTCGGGGCCCAGTACACTGATATCTCTGGGGCCCCCTCAACCCCCCCTTAACTTGGCAGAGGGATCTTTTAAAAAAAATGGAGCCTTTGACTCGGACCGTCAGTGAGGCCGGCAGGTGGTTTTCATACTGGGCTATCCAGCTCTTCGGTGGCGGTGGCAGGGACATTCAGAAAAGGGCCAGCACAGCAACATGCATAATAATGGCAATACAGTATGGACCACAGGGACTGGACAAAGTGATGGGGTAAAAGGAGGGGGGAGGGTTTAGTTGGCCTGTTAATTGTTTTCCTGCTTAAATTGAGCAGTTGGTGGATACACTTTAAAAAGCAATATTGGCACTGTGGCCCCATTATTTCTGTTCTCAATACTTGGAGCCCTGAACAAGTGTCCCCTTTGTCCCCCCTGTCACCGGGCCTGTTCAGGCGTTACCTATGGAGAAGCTGCGACATGACATCCTAGGACACGATACTGCACCATGCATCACCATTATATTTCAGTGTGCCATGTCAATATTTAAATCTTGTTCTGTGTGACGTGAGTTGTAAATGGTTGAAAATCTCTGTGCTACAGTATCGTCACCATGTAGTTATAACAACACCGCAAAACCACCAAAAGACGTGTTTTGGTAGAGGGACTGCTGGAGGGGCCCATTGGGGCCCCCAGTTTGCTACCCCACCCCAGTATACCTGTGCTGTAGCCAGTGGAAGGGGCACTATCTTCCCGGTGATCTCTTCGGGAAGATGGTGCCGCACATAGAAAGCAAAGACTCTGGCTGCACTCTCCTGCCCTCGCTCTAAGCAAGGTGATCGGGCCACAAAAGGACCCCTGTCGGACCCCGGCCTGTGGGCCACAAAAGGATGCATTGGGGGCGGCATGCGGCCCATGGGTTTGACACCCCTGCCCTAGAGTATCACAATTTGTTTCACGGCACCCCTAGGCCAAAGTTTTTTTTATTGAGAAATTCAGAAAAAAATATAAAATTAAGTAAATTGTGTTTATAGCATGTCATCCTCAGGTTCAGTTATGTTGTGAGGGAATGGTTTTGCCAATTTAATAAAGTATAAATAATTTTAATTGGTCCTGGACCACCAAACTATGCTACCAGTGCAAGAACCCCAGTTTGGAAACTACTGCCATAAAATAAACCTTTTTTGTTTTTTTTAAACTACATGTAATACACCTTAGATCTCAGTTCCTAAAAGGTTTTAAACCTTTGCATACAGTAAACTACACATATTTAAAAATCCTACACCGGGCACAAGTGCTCACGGGCCAATTTCATGGCAGTCTCGGATAGGAGGGCATTGTGGATTCACCAAGGGAATGCTGATGCTGACTCCAAGAAGAAAGGGAGTCTCTTCCCTATGAAGGTGAAGCCTTGTTTGGCGACGGCCTAGTTAATTTGATCTCGGCAGCTCCCGCAGGTAAGTCATCCTTCTTGCCCTATGTTCCCTCTCAACGGATGAAGACGCATCATTATCTGACGCAGTCATTTCGGCCCAATAGATATGCAAGAAGTTAAGATTCCCCTTTCTTTGCAGGTAGAGGAAGGAAAAGAGGGAAGAGGTCTGTAGCCTCTTCAAGATCGCAGGAGCAGAGATCGTCCTCTGCTTTTACCAAATCCACTGCATGACGCTAGGGCTCTCTTGCAGGAGCCCGCACCAGTGGGGGGCACGTCTAAAACTCTTCAGTCAGTTCTGGATTCATTGGGACCTGGACTCGTGGGCTTTACAAATAGTGTCCCAAGGGTACAAACTGGGGTTTCAAGACGTTCCCCCTCACCGATTGTTCAAATCAGCCTTAGTCAGCAGGGAGAAGGTTTTTATTCAAGCCTCTTCGTGGTCCCGAAGCCGGACGGCTCAGTCAGACCAATCTTAAATCTGAAATCCCTTAATTTCTACCTAAAGAAATTCAATTTCAAGATGGAATCTCTCAGGGTAGTGATCTCCAGTCCGGGGGATAAAGGAGATTTCATGGTTTTGGTAGACATAAAGGATGCCTACTTATATGTTCCCATTTAGCCACTGAATCAAGCTACCTGAGGTTTGCAATTCAGGATTGTCATTACCAATTTCAGACGTTGCCGTTTGGTCTGTCCACGGCTCCGAGGATTTTCACCAGGGTGATGGCGGAAATGATGGTTCTCCTTCGCAAGCAAGGAGTCACAATTATCCCGTACTTGGATGATCTCCTGATAAAGGCGAGATCCAGGGACCAGTTGGTGCAAAACATCTACTCTCCCTGACAGTTCTTCAACAACATGGTTGGCTCCTAAACTTGCCAAAATCGCAGTTGGTCCCAATGACGCGGTTGTTGTTTTTGGGAGTGATACTGGACACAGAAGAGGTTTTCTTCTAGTGGAAAGGCTCTGGAGATCCAGACTCTGGTCAAACAAATTCTGAAACCAGCAAGAGTGTTAATCCATCAATGCATTCAGTTGCTGGGGAAGATGGTTGCGGCCTACGAGGCCATTCAGTTTGGCAGGTTCCATGCCAGAGTGTTCCAGTGGGACCTGTTGGACAAGTGGTCCGGATCCCACCTACACATGCACCGGAGGATAATCCTGTCTTCCAAGACCAGAATCTCACTCCATTGGTGGCTGCACAGTTCTCACCACCTAGAGGGGCGATGGTTCGGGATCCAGGACGGGATCCTAGGGACCACGGATGCAACCCTCTGAGGCTGGAGAGCAGTCACACAGGGGGAAAACATCCAAGGAAGATGGTCAAGTCTTCCTTGGATGTTTTCATCTCCACATAAATGTTCTGGAGTTAAGGGCCATTTAATAACTGCAGACACAGTACGCACTGGGACGGGTGCCCAGCATCCTCTACGGACTAAGAGAAAAGGATGTACCGGTAGGTATTAAAATCCTATTTTCTCTACCGTCCTAGAGGATGCTGGGGACTCCGTAAGGACCATGGGGATAGACGGGCTCCGCAGGAGACATGGGCACTTTAAGAAAGACTTTAGTTCTGGGTGTGCACTGGCTCCTCCCTCTATGCCCCTCCTCCAGACCTCAGTTTGATACTGTACCCAGTGGAGACTGGGTGCTTTTCAGGAGCTCTCCTGAGCTTTCTGACAGAAAGTATTTTGTTAGGTTTTTAATTTTCAGGGAGCACTGCTGGCAACAGACTCCCTCATCGAGGGACTGAGGGGAGAGAAGCAGCCCTACTCTCTGAGTTGCAAGGTCCTGCTTCTTAGGCTACTGGACACCATTAGCTCCAGTGGGATTGGTACGCAGGATCTCACCCTCGCCGTCCGTCCCAGAGCCGCGCCGCCGTCCCCCTCGCAGAGCCGGAAGATAGAAGCCGGGTGAGTATGAGAAGAAAAGAAGACTTCAGAGGCGGCAGAAGACTTCATGATCTTCACTGAGGTAACGCACAGCACTGCAGCTGTGCGCCTTTGCTCCCATACACCTCACATACTCCGGTCACTGTAAGGGTGCAGGGCGCAGGGGGGGCGCCCTGGGCAGCAATATAAACCTCTTTCGCAAAAATATAACATATATACAGCTGGGCACTTTATATATGTATAAGCCCCCACCAATTTTACAGTTTAAGCGGGACAGAAGCCCGCCTCCGAGGGGGCGGGGCTTCTCCCTCAGCACTCACCAGCGCCATTTTTTCTCCACAGCACCGCTGAGAGGAAGCTCCCCGGACTCTACCCTGCTTATACCACGTTAGACAAGAGGGTTGAAAAGAGGGGGGGGGGGGCACATAATTCGCAAATTACATACAGCAGCACCACTGGGCAAACATTAAGTTACTGTTTTATTCCTGGGTTATATAGCGCTGGGGGGTGTGCTGGCATACTCTCTCTCTGTCTCTCCAAAGGGCCTTGTGGGGAAACTGTCTTCAGAAAAAGCATTCCCTGTGTGTGAAGTGTGTCGGTACACGTGTGTCGACATGTCTGAGGAAGAAGGCTATATTAGAGAGGAGCGGGAGCAAATGAATGTGGTGTCTCCGCCGACAGCTGATTGGATGGATATGTGGAATGTTTTAAATGCTAGTGTAAACTCATTGCACAAAAGATTAGACAAGGCAGAAGCTTTGGGACAGTCAGGGTTTCAACCCATGCCTGATCCTATGTTGCAGGGACTGTCAGGGTCTCATAAGCGCCCACTATCCCAGATTGTTGACACAGATACCGACACGGATTCTGACTCCAGTGTCGATTACGATGATGCAAAGTTACAGCCAAAATTGGCAAAATCCATTCGATTTATGATTATGGCAATAAAAGATGTTTTGCACATCACAGAGGAACCCCCTGTCGCTGACAAGAGGGTACATATGTACAAGGGAAAGAAGCCTGAGGTAACCTTTCCCCCCTCACACGAGCTGAACGAGTTATGTGAAAAAGCTTGGGAATCTCCAGATAAAAGACTGCAGATTTCCAAAAGGATTCTTATGGCGTATCCTTTCCCATCAACGGATAGGTTACGATGGGAATCCTCCCCTAGGGTGGACAAAGCATTAACACGCTTATCCAAGAAGGTAGCCCTCCCGTCCCAGGATACGGCTACCCTCAAAGAGTGTGCTGACCGCAAACAGGAGATTACCCTGAAGTCCATTTATACACATTCAGGTACCTTACTCAGACCGGCAATTGCGTCGGCCTGGGTGTGTAGTGCTGTAGCGGCATGGACAAATACCTTATCTGAGGGGATGGATAGCCTAGACAAGGATACTATTTTATTGACCCTGGGGCATATAAGAGATGCTGTCCTATATATGTGTGTATGCAAACTACAGGTGGTGCTGCAGGGCCCACACCCTTTTACTTGTCTTGTAGAGCAGCTCTGAAGCTGTTACAGTGCCCAGCTGCTGCAAGAAATCAGCTTGAATGCTTCAGGGGCTTGGGCATGGCCAACATGAGCCCCACACCGAAGGAGGGTGGGGGTGTTTAATGCAAACTTGGGGTTATCCAAGCGCCGCAAAAGGCCGCCATGCCCTGCATGCCCCTTTTCTCTTTTCATATACAGATGAGGGTTCCAGCCAACTTTGGCCCACTGCTTGGATGACATCACCGTATGCAAATCCGTCTGCTGCAGACCTTCCCCCAGGAATGCTTGCAATAGTTGTTGCATATGGTTTAATGTCCGACACATGTCCTAACTTGTGGTCTCCCTGCAGTTGTTGTCCCCAGACGAGAGTTCCCTTGTGCTTCCTCAGTTAAATCTCCTTAACTTGACGGGGGTGTGCCCGAGCAGCCACCCTCCCCAGCCCTATCCCAACACATACTTATCTTGCATATGAGATCTCTTGATCATGAAGATAGTTCTCACAGGTTGAGGTTCATCCTGGCCCCGCTCCCCGCTGGAGAGGGCTTCAGCAGAAGGGTGAGTACGTGTGGCCAGAGACCTCCCTTCCCATGTGCAGGCCTGCAGAGTCTGCCGCGCAGGATGGGGCATGTGGCACTCTCCCTCCCAGGGGCTCTTCCAGATGTAGCTCCTCAGCAGTATTTTTCCCGGGCTGCGCGGCGCTCTCCCCGACTGGCATCCGCCCTGGAACACTGCCTTCCTCAACGCAACATCAGCAGGGGGCCCTGGCCTCATCTTTCTCATGTATGTATCATGTATGTGTGTGTGATATATGTATGAATCATATATGTTTGTGATATATCTATCTATCTATCTATCTATCTATCTATCTATCTATCTATCTATCTATCTATCTATCTATCGTATGTGTGTGTATATATATGTATCTATCATGTATGTATGTATGTATGTATGTATCTATCTTGTATGTATGTGTTCTATCTATCTATCTATCTATCTATCTATCGTGTGTGTGTGATATATGTATGTATCTATCATGTATGTGTTATATGTATGTATCACACCTTCCTCTATACATATACATACATACATACATACATACATAAATACACACACACACACCTATATCTGTACGTACACTGACATACACACACCAACATCTATACATTAACACGCTGACCCCTAAACGTACACCAACGTACCCACACCTGCATCTATACCTACACATGCTGACACGTGGACGTACACCGGCTTACCCACATGTGAATCTATACATACATGTGCTGACACCTGGACATACACTGATGTACCCACACCTAACATCTATACATACACATGCTAACACCTGGACGTATACAGACGTACCCACATTTGCATCCATGCATATATAGATGTAGGTGTGTGTACGTCAGTGTACGTCCAGGTGTCAACGCGTGTATGTATAGATGCAGGTGTGGGTACGTCTGTGTATGTCCAGGTGTCAGAATGTGTATGTATAGATGCAGGTGTGGGAAGGTCAGTGTAGGTTCAGGTGTCAGCGCGTGTATGTATAGATGCAGGTGCTTGTATGTCCAGATGTCAGTGCATGTATGTATAGATGCAAGTGTGGGTACGTCGGTGTATGTCCATTTGTCAGCGCGTGTATATATAGATGCAGGTGCTTGTACGTTGGTGTATGTCCAGGTGTCAGCATGTTTATGTATAGATGCAGGTGTGGGAATGTTGGTGTATGTCCAGGTGTCAGGGCGTGTATGTATGGATATTAGGTGTGGGTACATCAGTGTATGTCCAGGTGTTAGCGCATGTATGTATAGATGTATATATACACACACATACGATAGATAGATAGATAGATAGATAGATATTATAAGGGCACGGTCGTGCCCTTATATTAAGGCTGAATCGAACAAACGGAATTCTCCCATAGGGAACTTCTGAGATGGGGGCATGGTGTTTGAGGGGCTACACCTCAAAACTGATTGGACGTACTGAGCTGAAATTTGGCATGGGCGTGTAGAATCGTCACCCGGTGCTGTATGCCAAATTTCAGGGCAAAATAATAAAAAATGAGGAATTGGGAGTAACCTAAAGTTCCAACTGTCAGTTTTTTTCTGTGACTTCCTTTGTGGCTTTTTGACACCGTTTTCCTATAGAGTGAATTAGATATTTTTTGGGAAGGCATAACTCCGGATAGAGGACGAATTAAGACTTGGGGTTTGTTTTACTAGATAGAGTATGCCCCAGTGTAGTGCCTTTTGGGGTTGTGGTTTTTCAGAAAGTTATAGGGTTTTTTTAATTAAGAGAAATATGCCCCATTATAGAGATAAGGCTTTTCAATTTGTTGCGGCTGCGCAGTGGCCGCCAGGAGAGCGAGAGTGAGTGAGGGAAGGGGTCTCGTGCAGGCTGAGGTTATAAAAGTAGCTGCTGGCGGCGGGAGGAGAGCCAGCGGTTCCTGGGTGTGTGCACCTGCGGTCCCTTACAGACTGCAGCGACCCATTAGGACTGTGGAGGAGAGGGGTAGCGGCATAGCAGCCGCAGGCTTACCGAAAGTGCTCACTACTGAGCAATATGGTCCCCTTACCCGAAGTGGGAGCCGCAGCGGGAGGAATAGCTGGAGTTGCGCCGCAGGAGAAAGTCAGAGGACATCCAGAAGAGACATCCGGTGCAAGCGCTGACTCCTGACTGACAGCGCTTGCCTACTGAGCGGTGTTTTACCCCACACACCTGAAGCGGGTGCGGGAGCGGCAGCGGCAGCCGGAGAAGACAGCTGTGCTGCACGGAAGAAGTCAGGCAGCAGCAGCAGCAGCACCAGCGGGCTGAGGTGGGGAGGATCAGTATGGTCCCTTACGTGCGGCTCACATTCAGATCCATCCGGCTCCCTTCCCCTCCTCCCCTGCACCCTTAGCAGCCTGCCCCCACATCTCATTCACCCACCGCCGCAGACTCCTCCCCCACACGGTTATTATAATAAGGCTACCCCCTTCCCTCCCTGCTGTGTGTCCAGCCAACCCCCCCCCCTCACCTGCTGTGTGTCCGGCCTACCCCCCCTCACCTGCTGTGTGTCCAGCCCCCCCCCCCTCACCTGCTGTGTGTCCAGCCCCCCCCCCCCTCACCTGCTGTGTGTCCGGCCTACCCCCCCCCCCTCCTGCTGTGTGTCCAGCCACCCCCCCCTCACTCCTGCTGTGTGTCTGGCCTACCCCCCCCCTGCTGTGTGTCCAGCCCCCCCCCCCCTCCCTGCTGTGTGTCCGGCCTACCCCCCCCCCTCCTGCTGTTTGTCCGGCCTACCCACCCCCTCCCTGCTGTGTGTCCAGACCCCCACCCCTCACCTGCTGTGTGTCCAGCCACCCCCCCCTCTCACCTGCTGTGTGTCCGGCCTACCCCCCCTTCCCTGCTGTTTGTCCGGCCACCCTCTCCCTCCCCTGCTGTGTGTCCGGCGGCCTACCCCCCCCCCCTCCCTGCTGTGTGACCGGCCTACCCCCCCCCTCACCTGCTGTGTGTCCAGCCCCCCCCCTCACCTGCTGTGTGTCCAGCCCCCCCCTCCTCCCCCTGCTGTGTGTCCGGCCTACCCCCCCCCTCCCTGCTGTTTGTCCGGCACCCTCCCCTTCCCTGCTGTGTGTCCGGCCACCCTCCCCTTCCCTGCTGTGTGTCCGGCCACCCTCCCCTCCCCTGCTGTGTGTCCGGCCACCCTCCCCTCCCATGCTGTGTGTCCGGCCCACCCTCCCCTCCCTGCTGTGTGTCCGGCCTACCCCCCCCTCCCCTGCTGCGTGTCCAGCCCCCCCCCCCTCACCTGCTGCGTGTCCAGCCCCCCCCCCCCTCACCTGCTGTGTGTCCAGCCCCCCCCTCACCTGCTGTGTGTCCCAGCCACCCCCCCTCCCCTGCTGTGTGTCCGGCCTACCCCCCCCCCTCCCTGCTTTTTGTCCGGCCACCCTCCCCTCCCCTGCTGTGTGTCCTGCCTACCCCCCTCCCTGCTGTGTGTCCAGCCACCCCCCCCCCTCACCTGCTGTGTGTCCGGCCTACCCTCCCCCCCCCCTCCCTCCCCTGCTGTTTTGTCTGGCCACCATCCCCTCCCCTCCCCTGCTGTGTGTTCGGCAACTCCCCCCTCTTCCTGCTGTGTTCGGCCACCCCCTAACCCCCTCCCCTCCCTGCCGTGTGTCCGGTCACCCTCCCCTCTCTGCTGTGTGTCCAGCCACCCCACCCCCCCATCCCTGCTGTGTGTCCGGCCACCCCCCCCAGACACGCAGCGCCTGACACACAGACATGCAACGCCTGACACGCATACGCATATGCAGCGCCTGACGCACACGCACACAGCACCTGACACACACACACAGCACCTGACACACACGCACTACACACACAGCACCTGACACACACACACCACAGCACCTGACACTCACACGGACCTGACACACCGGCACACACTCACACGCAGCACCTGACCACACGCACACACAGACGCAGCACCTGACACTCACACGGACCTGACACACACGCACACACTCACACTCGCGGTGCCTGACGCACATAGACACGCGGCGCCTGACGCACACGCGGCGCCTGACGCACACGCGGCGCCTGACAGACACGCGGCGCCTGACAGACACGCGGCGCCTGACACACACGCACAGGCAGCGCCTGGCACACACGCACAGGCAGCGCCTGACACACACGCAGCGCCTGACACACACAGACACGCAGCGCCTGACACACACAGACACGCAGCGCCTGACGCACAGGCAGCGCCTGACACACTCGCGCCTGACACACGCAGCGCCTGACACACGCAGCGCCTGACACACGCAGCAGCCTGACACACACACGCACCTGACACTCACATGCTCCTGACACACGCAGCACCTGACATACTCACACGCAGCACCTGACACACACGCAGACACGCAGCATCTGACACACACACACGCAGCACCTGACACACACACGCAGCACCTGACACACAGACACGCAGCGCCTGACACACACGCTGACACGCAGCGCCTGACACACACGCAGACACGCAGCGCCTGACACACACGCAGACACGCAGCGCCTGACACACACGCAGCGCCTGACACACACGCAGCGCCTGACACACACGCAGCGCCTGACACACATGCAGCGCCTGACACACACGCAGTTAATATAGGAGAAAACCCCCCAGAGCTGTGCTTTGTGGACACTTTTCAGAGAACAAATTTGTTAGCATAAAAATAAAGCCAGAAAATGAAGAGCTGTTTAATCACGCAATTTGATTTTTTTGCCAGCATATTTCTTTTTCTCTGCAACCCACTGCTAAATTGTGCTTCCTAGATGTTTTTATAAAATCACTGAATCAAATCTAACTCTGATTACATCAGAGAAGGCCAGGTACCCTACACCATAACAGGGGGTATGAAATTTGACTTGTCTACTTAAAGATCACCAAAATCTGATAACAAGGTCAATTAGGTCCCTGGGTGGGATTGAACCACCAACCTTTTGGTTAATAGCCGTACATACTAACTGATTGCGCCACAGAGACACTTTGCAAAAGTTCATACTGACAAAGGCTAATAAGCATTCATCTAAAACGTTTCCTAGAAAAACTTTAAAAAGTCAATAATCTGGAGAGTTTTTGTAAGATGTTTCTTCCATCAACCAACGAAGAAACACATTGGTACTTTCCCATGATGAGTGAGTGCTTCAGGATCTCTTGCACTTACATGTGCAGCAGAGTACTGCAATGGAAGCATGCTAGGCCCATAACCCAGAGGTAGGCAGATTGAAACTATCCTCTGCTATATGCATTTTTTTTTTGTTAATTAAAGTAATCCAAAACTGGGATTGATATTTTGGCTCTTTTATTTTTACTTAAAGTACAATAACTTTTACCATTTTAATTTGTTTTAATAGTATATTGACAGTATTGTTTTCTTTCAAAAATCCACTTCATTTTCTTTACCCTATTATTAAAATGGTAATTGACAAAAACAAACTACATTGTCACCAGAAGAGCAATACAAAATGTACAAGTGATATATTAAAATCATCTTTCCAGCTTGAATTTCAATGATGCATTGGGGCAACGATTTTGTGAGAAACATCTTCACCCTTAAATAAAGATTTTCTTAATTCCTTACCTGTGTGCTAATTAGATATCACCTTGTTTTCACATTAAACAGACTTCCACATGAGAAAGCAGCAAGGATGCAGTGGCGTTAATGTTTCCTGGTGTCAACCTGTATTATTTCAGTAGACATTGAAATGAGGATGCATCTTGCTGCCTTTCCAATGAAGCAAGTTTAATTTAGTAATAGGTGAAAAACCATCCCTACAAAGGTGTTAATCAGAGACTTGGCTTTGTGGACACTTTTCAGAGAACAAATTTGTTAGCATAAAAATAAAGCCAGAAAATGAAGAGCTGTTTAATCACGCAATTTGATTTTTTTGCCAGCATATTTCTTTTTCTCTGCAACCCACTGCTAAATTGTGCTTCCTAGATGTTTTTATAAAATCACTGAATCAAATCTAACTCTGATTACATCAGAGAAGGCCAGGTACCCTACACCATAACAGGGGGTATGAAATTTGACTTGTCTACTTAAAGATCACCAAAATCTGATAACAAGGTCAATTAGGTCCCTGGGTGGGATTGAACCTCAACGCAACATCAGCAGGGGGCCCTGGCCTCATCACCATCCCAGGTCTTTCTCATGTATGTATCATGTATGTGTGTGTGATATATGTATGAATCATATATGTTTGTGATATATATATATATATATATATATTCCATAGACAAAAAACCTTACGGTTTCACATGTCCCATTAAGGCTTCTTAGACATGATCGAAATTTCAGAAGCCTGTTGTAACTCTTCCACTCAAACTCCAAAAAGCAATGAAATTCCGATCATTAAGGCTGACGCCTTAATGGACGTGTTCCTTGCGCAATACAGATATGGTATGCCATCACAGCCTGTGGGTAAGTGCAGATTCAGCACTCTCACAGAGTGAGATTGCTGTCACTCACACAATGGTGGAGCTGCTAATTCACAGATTTGTGTGCTCATTGGAATACACACATGCAGTCTATGCAACTGAAGGTCTGAGCAGTTTTGTGGTGCTCCCATCCCACACAGTGCCCACAACCATCCCATTCAGTCAACACAACAAAGCCACCTTGTTACAACATCCTTCTAACTCCATACATCCATCTCACTTAGTATACACATTTAGCTCCCTCAAACATCTTGGTTAATTGCTAAACTATAATACCCCATCTACGGTCTATGCATCTACACTTACTTCCCCTATACACCCCCATGCTGCCCGGTCTTCCCCAATCCCTACTGCTGTGTTCTCCCATCTGTGCTAGTCTGTACTAACTTATCTGTACCATCTGTCTTTCCCCACCTGTGCATTGTCTGTACCACCGTTTCCTTCTCTCTGTGCTGCTCAGTGTTTCCTTCTTCAACGTCACTCCGCCTCCTCCAGTACATGGCACACTGTCTTCTCTCCCATCTGCACCAGTTTTCTACCCATCCATGCCAGTGTTTTCAACCCATCTGCACCATTTCCCCCATCTGCACCGCTCTGTCTCCCTTCCCATACTTGCTGCTTAATCTACCCCCTATCCACACCACTCTTACCCTATTCATGTAGCTGACATCCTGAAGGTAAATTTAGTGGATCCTGCACTCTTGGCAGGGGGATAACCGCCACAGCCCACCCCCCAGTGGTCCGGAAACGCCTCCGTTGTGCAGACCATGCCCTGCCAATGGCATTCTAACGCTGTTTGCACGCCCCCCTCCTTCCCCGCAACCACCTCTGCCTATCAATCAGGCAGGGTGATAGCATCTCACTGGGCTCCTGGGGTACGCACGCGCAGTGCGGCCATTGCACGTGCGTACCTCACAAACTAATTCAGACTTCAATCGCTGCTGCTGCTGCGGTCTGAATTACCCCCTGTGTTTCTCTGTCCCCCCCATTAGTGCTGCTTAGTGTTCCCTCTATCCACACACTTCTGTTCCCCCATCCACACCGCTCTCCTCCCTCCAATCAACAACACTCTTACCTCATCTGAGCAGCTTTGTCTTCCGCTCAGACCTTCAGTTGCATAGACTGCATGTGTGTATTCCAATGAGCACACAAATCTGTGAATTAGCAGCTCCACCATTGTGTGAGTGACAGCAATCTCACTCTGTGAGAGTGCTGAATCTGCACTTACCCACAGGCTGTGATGGCATACCATATCTGTATTGCGCAAGGAACACGTCCATTAAGGCGTCAGCCTTAATGATTGGAATTTCATTGCTTTTTGGAGTTTGAGTGGAAGAGTTACAACAGGTTTCTGAAATTTCGATCATGTCTAAGAAGCCTTAATGGGACATGTGAAACCGTAAGGTTTTTTGTCTATGGAATTTCATCGCTTTTTTTAAATTTATTTTTTTTATTCAGAAATGTAAAATTTCACTTAAAGAATAAACATTTGATTTTTTAAATGTTTAATGAAAATGTTCGTATAACATCACTGTTCTGTGCAAAATTATTTTATTAACCAAACCAAATTGTTTAAGGTCCGTACACACTTAACGATTTAATGAGCGACGTCGCTCATTTTATCGTTAAGTGTGTATGCAGCCAGCGACAAACGATGCGCGGCCCCGCGGGTCGGCAACAATCTTCGCTGTCGGTAGGGCATGCAGGAAGGATGTGGACTGTCGTCCACGACCTTCATGCAGGGCTGGCGGGGGCGTGACGTCACTGAGCGATATGAGCGGTCATATCGCTCAGTGTGTACAGTCGGCCGCCGGCCGGCCCGGGAGGGGAAACATTAGACGATGTAGCTCACAGAGCGACATCGTTTAATGTGTACGGGCCTTTAGACTTTGGTCAAAATATTTTGCTGCCTTTGCAGCTGATGCAGGGAGGGGGGTAGGCGGCAGCAGCCTGTAACTGAGGCTGGAGGTAGGCGTGAAATGCATTGCTTGTACGTGTGAGTGCGTGGTGTCAGGTGCTGCGCGTGTATATGTGTGTGTGTGTCAGGTGCTGCCTGTGTATGTGTGTGTCAGCTCCTGTGTGTATGTGTGTGTCAGGTGCTGCGTGTATATATGAGTGTGTCTGATGGTGCGTGTGTATGCGTCAGCTGCCGCGTGCGTGTGTGTGTGTGTGTGTGTGTGTGTGTGTCAGGTGTTGCGGGTGTATATGTGTGTGAGTATCAGGTGCTCCGCGTGTGTACAAGTGTATGTCTGGTGCTGTGCATGAATACGTATGTCTGTGTCAGGTGATGCGCGTGTACATGAGTGTGCGTCAGGTGCTGCGCGTGTACATGAGTGTGCATTAGGTGCTGCGCGTGTACATGAGTGTGCGTCAGGTGCTGCGTGTGTACATGAGTGTGCGTCAGGTGCTGCGCGTGTACATGTGTGTGCGTCAGGTGCTGCGCGTGTACATGTGTGTACCTCAGGTGCTGCACGTGTCTATGTGTGTGTGAGTAAGGCACTGCGTGTGTATGTGTGTGTCTGATGGTGTGCGTGTATATGCATGTGTCAGGTGCTGCGTGTATATGCATGTGTGTGTCAGGTGCTGCGTGTATATGCATGTGTCAGGTGCTGCGTGTATATGCATGTGTCAGGTGCTGCGTGTATATGCATGTGTCAGGTGCTGCGTGTATATGCATGTGTCAGGTGCTGCATGTTTATTTTATTGTGTATAATGGTACGTGTGTGTGTCAGGTGCCGCACGTGTATGTGTGTGTGTGTCAGGTGTTGCGCGTGTATGTGTGGGTCAGGTGCTGCATGTTTATTTTATTGTGTCTGATGCTACGTGTGTGTGTGTGTCAGGTGCCGCACGTGTATGTGTGTGTGTCAGGTGTTGCGCGTGTATGTGTGGGTCAGGTGCTGCATGTTTATTTTATTGTATCTGATGCTACGTGTGTGTGTGTCAGGTGCCGCACGTGTATGTGTGTGTGTCAGGTGTTGCGCGTGTATGTGTGTGTCAGGTGCCGCGCGTGTATGTGTGTGTCAGGTGCCGTTCCCCTTCTTCCCATCCCAGCTCTCTCTGTAGAATACAGCTCTGCACCCAGAGAGAGGGAAAGACTAGGGGGCTGATCACTGCACTGCTCACTTTTTGGTCATGAGTTCGGCCTCCTGTTTCTTCCAATGCTGTGTTCCTGCAGCCTAGCCCTCCCTGTTGTGCCAGAGAATCAGCCCTTCCTTCCCCTGACAGAGAGAGAGAGCCCGAGGCAGATACACTCTTCCCGTAGCTGGCCTACCCCCAGTACTTCAGCACTGGCCATGCGGCAGTCAACAAAGGAGACCAGCAGGGGGTTCTGGCAGCATCAGCTGTGGCCGCAGCTGGATCGGGGAGGCCTGCAGTGTCTGAGGTGGGCAACACTTCCTCCGCCGCTGTCACCTTCCCCTGCCGGAGAGAAAGCCAGAGACATACCCTTCCCGCAGCTGGGATACCCCTAGTACCTCAGCGCTGGACAGGCAGAAGTCTATGGAGGGGACCGGCAGGGGTTTCGGGCCGCAGCAGTAGCAGCGGCCGCAGTCAGATCAGGGAGGCCTGCAGGGTCAGAACTGGGCAGCACTTCCACCAACACTGTCACCTCTGTGCTGGGCATGTACACCAGTCCGTACGGACGGAGGTGTCCACAACAGGCAGCAGTATAATGAGTCAGACAAACTCATTACACGCTGCCCACTGCTGCGCCGCATGCCCTCGATGGAGGAAGCCTAGATGCGGTCCCCAGCGGCAGCGAGGGAGAAGGGTGATCACATCACCCTTCAACCCGGCACCTCACAATCAGCTGGGGATCTGCAGTAGCTTCATCTCTCTCTTTCTCTCCCTCTCTGACAGCACAGCAGCCCCTCTGGGTCCCATGTAGCTCTGCCCCCCTGCTCACAGTTCACTCGGCCTCTCCTGATTAAAAAGAAAATAAGAGCCTGACCTGCTGCTCAGATGCGAGGAGGGGACGGGCGGTAGGTCCTCTGTGAGTACACTACACAGTCAAAATTAACTCTGACTCCTCACAACAGTGTGGACTGCAGGCGACGTCAGATGCCAATTTGGGTGTGCTTGCCGCACTACCTGCCCATCAAGCCCAACGTGGCATTTTGTATTAGGAACCCTATAACAGCATTCCGACATCCCTCCCTATGACGCTGCCATCCATACACTGCCGCTCTCATACATCCGTACACCGCCACTCTCATACATCCGCACACTGCCGCTCTCACACAACTGTACACTGTTGCTCTCATACATCCATACACTGCCGCTCTCATACATCCGTACAACCCCGCTCTCATACATCCGTACAACCCCGCACTCTTACAGCCGCCCCAGAGATATCAGTGTACTGGGCCCCGAGATTTCTGTTGCTGGCCCTGACCCTCAGGGGCGTATCTACCCCTTGGCCAGGGGTGATATGGAGATAGTGGTTGACTGAGGCAGGGGTGACAGAGATAGTGGGTGACTAAAGCAGGGGTGACTGGTATAGTGGGTGACTGAGGCAGGGGTCGCAGGTATAGTGGTTAACTGAGGCAGCGGTGACTGGGAGATAGTGGGTAACTGGGGCAGGGGTGACAGGGAAAGTGTGTGACTCAGGCAGGGGTGATAGGGAGATAGTGGGCAGCAGATCACTGCCTCGCTGACAGCAGCACATCCCTGCTTCACTGACAGCAGCACATACCTGCCTCACTTATAGCAGCACATCCCTGCCTCACTGGCAGCAGCAGATCCCTGCCTCACTGGCAGCAGCAGATCACTGCTTCACTGACAGCAGCACATCCCTGCCTCACTGGCAGCAGCAGATCCCTGCCTTACTGACAGCTGTATTCAGACCTGATCTCTGCTGTGCATATTCACACAACAGGAGATCAGGTCTGAAGTGTGTGTGTGTGTGCTGGTGCCGCAGTGCACCGGCACATGCCAGAGATGCGATCAGCATCTCTGCCCAGTGAGCGCCTCTGCCAACACATACTTATCTTGCATATGAGATCTCTTGATCATGAAGATAGTTCTCACAGGGTGAGGTTCATCCATTACATTTTAAAGTAGGAAGGTACAAATTACATATTCAAATTACATATATGTGCTGGATTCAAATATTTTCCCCCCTTCCTTTCTCAATTGTGCCCATCAGCAGCTATTCTAATGTTGCTGCCAATGGGTGTGACACATTCATTTCTTCTGTGGGGTACACTGGACTCCACAAGGATTCACATTGTGGTGTAGAGTAGGATCTTGATCTGAGGCACCAACAGGCTCAAAGCTTTTGACTGTTCCCAAGATGCTCAGCGCCCCCTGCTCTATAACCTCGCTTCCATGAACAGGGAGCTCAGTTTGTAGTTGGTGCCTTCAGTAGCAGGACACTTAACAGGGGGCTGCCTCAGGCAGCCTATACTTAGCTATTAATTTTGACAAGAAAAGAAGAACTTTTTTTATAAGAATGTACAAGGGCTGCAGCAGGCTAGGTCTAATAGACATCTTTACTGCAGCTCCGTCACTCCCAGCGGCGCAGAATACTCCCGTGCCCTGGTTGCTGGGTCACTGCAGCGGAGGCTCCGGTTTCTTCCTAAGGTCAGTCACACACACACCGCCCTCCGGGATCACGAGGCCGCTGATGAAAGGGAGGTAAGGGGCTTCTGTGCCCACACTATACCGTGATCCAGCATGGCTGTAGGGGGCGGGCCGTGTGCGCACTGGCGTGGACACTGATTACTGGGCAGCCGCTCCACTAGCCACCAGGGACAGTTAAGGAGCACAGCTCTGGGGTTTTTTCTCCTATATTAACCCCATTTTGTACTACCCGCAGTGCATTGTGATAGGTAATGGGGCCTGATTCAGGTTGGATCGCAATCAAACTGCAAAAACTGCTAAGAGCATACGCATCCGCCTGCATTTTCTGCGGCACCCCGCAGATAATGCGATCACCTCTGCCTGTGAATCGGTGAAGGGGGGGGGGGAGGGGGGTCAACAACACTCCATTTCCATGCTAACAAATTTGTTCTCTGAAAAGTGTCCACAAAGCACAGCTCTGGGGGGTTTTCTCCTATATTAACCCCATTTTGTACTACCTGCAGTGCATTGTGATAGGTAATAGAGCCTGATTCAGGTTGGATTGCAATCACAATAAGCAATCCAACTGCAAAAATTGCTAAGAGCATACGCATGCGCCTGCATTTTCTGTGACTGTCAATCGGTGCGGGGGGGGGGTCAGCAACACTCCATTTCAAAGTCGGAGATGAAGCGGTGCGGGGGCAGGGCTTCAACGGAGAAACAGGAGGCGTGGTCAGAGCGGCTGCATGACATCACATGCAGCCGTTGCGATCACAAAAATGGTGGCGGCTTCCTGCGCACACGTACAGTCTGCACCAACAGGAGGCTAACCCATTTTTTATGATCACGCTGAACTGCACTGAGACTGCAATTTCAGCGTGGTCAAGAAGGGAGGCGGCATGCTGGGTGGCCATGCCCTGTGATGGGTGGCCCCAGCATGCGAACCAAAGGATTGCAAATTCTGTTACTTAGCAGAATTTGCAATCCTTACTGAATTAGGCCATTGATTACAAAATTGTAAACAATATTTGAAGTTTTTCTTCAGGGACTAACACAAAAGATGCTTGGGGCTACTAACACATGGGTAAGCCACGTAAAGCTTCCCATGGGTCAGTGGCATCACAACGGGGTTGCGGCACACACCCGAGTGTCACCCGCCAAGTGGGGTGACACCAAAGTGCCGGCTCTTCTTCAGTGACAGAATATGGGTGTTTCACTGTGACATTACGTGCAACACCCAGTTTCTGTCACTGTGCAGGAGCCAGCACCACTCACACACTAGTCCCCGGGTACAGCCCCCAACCCCCGGGATACCCGCAGCAACAAAATGGTGATTCAGGCCACGCCCCTACCTATGAGACCATGCCTCCTTTTTACCATTGCGCTGCTTATCTGCGCGCACTGCATTACAATCTCCCTCGCCGCCTCTCTGGGTGTCACCAGTGATAGTGACACCTCTGCCATGCTTGTAGCAGCTGGTCCTAAGATCTACGCCTCCAGCCCTGAGTGTTTTCCCTTGTGACTTGTTGATCATCATAGCGAAGCAGATGCTTACAGAAAACTGCAGGGGTTTAGATTGAAAAGAAAAACATTGACGAACCCATCATTTCAGCGACAGGGTCTGCCACACGACTGACTGAAATGACTGGTTGGTTTGGGCCCCCACCAAAAAAGAATCAATCAATCTCTCCTTGCACAAACTGGCTCTACAGAGGCAAGATGTCCACCTCATCATCCTCCGATTCCTCACCCCTTTCACTGTGTACATCCCCCTCCTCACAGATTATTAATTCGTCCCCACTGGAATCCACCATCTCAGATCCCTGTGTACTTTCTGGAGGCAATTGCTGGTGAATGTCTCCACGGAGGAATTGATTATAATTAATTTTGATGATCATCATCTTCTCCACATTTTCTGGAAGTAACCTCGTACGCCGATTGCTGACAAGGTGAGCGGCCGCACTAAACACTCTTTCGGAGTACACACTGGAGGGAGGGCAACTTAGGTAGAATAAAGCCAGTTTGTGCAAGGGCCTCCAAATTGCCTCTTTTTCTCCACCATTCTTTCAAAGGTGACAGAATCATATGCAGTGACAGTAGACGACATGTCAGTAATCGTTGCCAGGTCCTTCAGTCTGGACCAGATGTCAGCACTCACTCCAGACTGCCCTGCATCACCGCCAGCGGGTGGGCTCGGAATTCTTAGCCTTTTCCTCGCACCCCCAGTTGCGGGAGAATGTGAAGGAGGAGCTGTTGACGGGTCACGTTCCGCTTGACTTGACAATTTTCTCACCAGCAGGTCTTTGAACCTCTGCAGACTTGTGTCTGCCGGAAAGAGAGATACAATGTAGGTTTTAAATCTAGGATCGAGCACGGCGGCCAAAATGTAGTGCTCTGATTTCAACAGATTGAATCCTGGTTAAGCAAATTAAGGGCTCCATCCACAAGTCCCACATGCCTAGTTGAATCACTCTGTTTTAGCTCCTCCTTCAATGTCTCCAGCTTCTTCTGCAAAAGCATGATGAGGGGAATGACCTGACTCAGGCTGGCAGTGTCTGAACTGACTTCACGTGTGGAAAGTTCAAAGGGTTGCAGAACCTTGCACAACGTTGAAATCATTCTCCACTGCGCTTGAGTCAGGTGCATTCCCCCTCCTTTGCCTATATCGTGGGCAGATGTATAGGCTTGAATGGCCTTTTGCTGCTCCTCCATCCTCTGAAGCATATAGAGGGTTGAATTCCACCTCGTTACCACCTCTTGCTTCAGATGATGGCAGGGCAGGTTCAGGAATGTTTGGTGGTGCTCCAGTCTTCGGCATGCGGTGGCTGAAGGCAGAAAGTGGCCCGCAATTCTTCGGGCCACCGACAACATCTCTTGCACGCCCCTGTCGTTTTTTAAATAATTCTGCACCACCAAGTTCAATGTATGTGCAAAACATGGGACGTGCTGGAATTTGCCCAGATGTAATGCACGCACAATATTGGTGGCGTTGTCCGATGTCACAAATCCCCAGGAGAGTTCAATTGGGGTAAGCCATTCTGCGATGATGTTCCTCAGTTTCCGTAAGAGGTTGTCAGCTGTGTGCCTCTTATGGAAAGCGGTGATACAAAGCGTAGCCTGCCTAGGAACGAGTTGGCAATTGCGAGATGCTGCTACTGGTGCCGCCGCTGCTGTTCTTGCTGCGGGAGGCAATACATCTACCCAGTGGGCTGTCACAGTCATATAGTCCTGAGTCTGCCCTGCTCCACTTAACCACAGACAAGTGGACATTGGGTACAACTGCATTTTTTAGGACACTGGTGACTCTTTTTCTGAGGTCTGTGTACATTTTCGGTATCGCCTGCCTAGAGAAATGGAACCTAGAGGGTATTTGGTACCGGGGACAAAGTACCTCAATCAAGTCTCTAGTTGCCTCTAAATTAACGATGGATACCGGAACCACGTTTCTCACCACCCAGACCTGAGTTATCCGCTTTGCAGCAGGATGACTGCTGTGATATTTCATCTTCCTCGCAAAGGACTGTTGGACAGTCAATTGCTTACTGGAAGAAGTACAAGTGGTCTTCCGACTTCCCCTCTGGGATGACGATCGACTCCCAGCAGCAACAACAGCAGCGCCAGCAGCAGTAGGCGTTACACTCAAGGATGCATCGGAGGAATCCCAGGCAGGAGAGGACTCGTCAGACTTGCCAGTGACATGGCCTGCAGGACTATTGGCTCTCCTGTCTAAGGAGGAAATTGACACTGAGGGAGTAGGTGGTGTGGTTTGCAGGAGCTTGGTTACAAGAGGAAGGGATTTAGTGGTTAGTGGACTACTTCCGCTGTCATCCAAAGTTTTTGAACTTGTCACTGACTTATGATGAATGCGCTGCAGGTGACGTATAAGGGAGGATGTTCCGAGGTGGTTAACGTCCTTATCCCTACTTATTACAGCTTGACAAAGGCAACACACGGCTTGACACCTGTTGTCCGCATTTGTGTACAGGATGCATACCTTCATGTCCCCATTTATCCACCTCATCAGGCGTAACTCAGATTTGCGGTACAGGACTGTCATTGCCAATTTCAGACGTTGCTGTTTGGTCTCTCCATGGCCCTGAGAATTTTCACCAAGGTAATGGCGGAAATGATGGTGCTCCTGTGCAAGCAAGGTGTCACAATTATCCCGTACTTGGGCGATCTCATAAAAGCGAGATCAAGAGAGCAGTTGCTGAACAGCGTATCACTTTCACTGAAAGTGTTACAGCAACACGGCTGGATTTTCAATATCCCGAAGTCGCAGTTGATTCCTACTACTCGTCTGTCTTTCTTGGGCATGATTCTGGACACAGACCAGAAGAGGGTTTATCTCCTGATAGAAAAGGCCCAGGAACTCATGACTCTTGTCAGGAACCTATTGAAACCAAAACAGGTGTCAGTGCATCACTGCACTCGAGTCCTGGGAAAGATGGTGGCATCATACGAGGCCATTCCATTCGGCAGGTTCCATGCGAGGACTTTCCAATGGGACCTACTGGACAAGTGGTCCGGGTCACATTTACAGATGCATTGGTTGATCACCCTGTCCCCCAGGGTCAGGGTATCACTCTTGTGGTGGCTGCAGAGTGCTCACCTTCT
Source organism: Pseudophryne corroboree (assembly GCF_028390025.1). Classification (NCBI taxonomy): domain Eukaryota; kingdom Metazoa; phylum Chordata; class Amphibia; order Anura; family Myobatrachidae; genus Pseudophryne; species Pseudophryne corroboree. Next base: position 19,224 of record NW_026968103.1, on the reverse strand, counting down.
CGAGGGACGCAGATTCAGCATTCAGGGCTGGATCCTGGTGACCACAGACGCAAGCCTCCAAGTTTGGGGAGCAGTCACACAGGGAAGAAATTTCCAAGGTCTTTGGTCAAGTCAAGAGACTTGTCTTCACATCAACATCCTGGAACTAAGGGCCATATACAATGCCCTACGTCAAGCGGAGACCTTACTTTGCGACCAACCGGTTCTGATCCAGTCAGACAACGTCACCGCAGTGGCTCATGTAAACCGCCAAGGCGGCACAAGAAGCAGAGTGGCGATGGCACAAGCCACCAGAATTCTTCGCTGGGTGGAGAATCACGCAAGCGCACTGTCAGCAGTGTTCATTCCGGGAGTGGACAACTGGGAAGCAGACATCCTCAGCAGACACGACCTACATCCGGGAGAGTGGGGACTTCATCAGGAAGTCTTTGCACAGATTACAAGTCGGTGGGAACTGCCACAGATAGACATGATGCCGTCCCGGCTCAGCAAAAAGCTACAGAGGTATTGCGCAAGGTCAAGAGACCCTCAGGCAGTAGCTGTAGACGCCCTAGTGACACCGTGGGTGTTCCAGTCGGTCTATGTATTTCCTCCTCTTCCTCTCATACCCAAGGTGTTGAGGATAATAAGACAAAGAGGAGTGAGAACAATCCTCATTGTTCCAGATTGGCCACGGAGGACCTGGTATCCGGATCTGCAGGAAATGCTCACAGAAGATCTGTGGCCTCTCCCTCTAAGACAGGACCTGTTGCATCAGGGGCCCTGTCTGTTCCAAGACTTACCGCGGCTGCGTTTGACGGCATGGCGGTTGAATGCCGGATCCTAGCATTCCGGTTGAGGTCATCCCTACGCTGATAAAGGCTAGGAAGGATGTAACGTTAAAACATTACACCGTATATGGCGAAATTATGTTTCTTGGTGTGAGGCCAGGAATGCTCCTACGGAAGAATTCCATCTGGGCCGTTTCCTTCACTTCCTACAAACTGGAGTGAATTTGGGCCTAAAATTAGGCTCTATTAAGGTCCAGATTTCGGCCTTATCCATTTTCTTTCAAAAAGAATTGGCTTCTCTTCCAGAAGTTCAGACTTTTGTAAAAGGAGTGCTGCATATTCAGCCTCCTTTTGTGCCTCCGGTGGCACCTTGGGACCTTAACGTGGTGTTAAGTTTTCTAAAATTACACTGGTTTGAACCACTTAAAACAGTGGAGTTAAAATATCTCACATGGAAGGTGGTCATGTTATTAGCCTTGGCTTCGGCTAGGCGAGTGTCGGAATTAGCGGCTTTGTCACATAAAAGCCCATATTTGGTATTCCATGTGGATAGAGCGGAATTGCAGACCCGTCCTCAATTCCTACCAAAAGTGGTCTCATCTTTTCATATGAACCAACCTATTGTGGTGCCTGTGGCTACGCGTGACTTGGAGGATTCCGAGTTACTTGATGTGGTTAGGGCTTTGAAAATTTACGTGGCCAGGACGGCTAGAGTCAGGAAAACTGAAGCGCTGTTTGTCCTGTATGCAACCAACAAGATTGGTGCCCCTGCTTCAAAGCAGGCTATTGCTCGCCGGATTTGTAACACGATTCAGCAAGCGCATTCTATGGCTGGATTGCAGTTACTGAAATCGGTCAAGGCCCATTCCACGAGGAAAGCGGGCTCTTCTTGGGCAGCTGCCCGAGGGGTCTCGGCACTACAGCTGTGTCAAGCTGCTACTTGGTCGGGTTCACACACCTTTGCAAAATACTATAAGTTTGATACCCTGGCTGAGGAGGAACTCATGTTTGCTCAATCGGTGCTGCAGGGTCATCCGCACTCTCCCGCCCGTTTTGGAGCATTGGTATAATCCCCATGGTCCTTACGGAGTCCCCAGCATCCTCTAGGACGTTAGAGAAAATAAGATTTTAAACCTACTGGTAAATCTTTTTCTCGTAGTCCGTAGAGGATGCTGGGCGCCCGTCCCAAGTGCGGACTACTTCTGCAATACTTGTATATAGTTATTGCTTCAATAAGGGTTATGTTATAGTTGCATCGGTCCTGCACTGATGCTATGTTGTTTTTTCATACTGATAACTGGGTAGTTTATCACAAGTTATACGGTGTGATTGGTGTGGCTGGTATGAATCTTGCCCTGGATTAACAAAATCCTTTCCTCATACTGTCCGTCTCCTCTGGGCACAGTTTCTCTAACTGTGGCATAGAGGGAGGAGCCAGTGCACACCCAGAACTAAAGTCTTTCTTAAAGTGCCCATGTCTCCTGTGGAGCCCGTCTATCCCCATGGTCCTTACGGAGTCCCCAGCATCCTCTACGGACTACGAGAAAAAGATTTACCGGTAGGTTTAAAATCTTATTTTCTACTTTATTCTTTTCTATCCTAGTTTATTACGACCAACTCTCATCCAAGGAGTTTGATATTCTACTACCTGCATGCAATTTAAATTGCTTAAATTGTTTATATGGTTGATTTGTCCTTCACAATCCATAATCTGCAACTTGGATGTACTTGTGTCATTGAAAATCTTATAATAAAAATGTATATACAGATACTCAACCTGTATATTGAAAAAAAAAAGTTATAAGACATATGCATTCAATATTTGAAGAAACAAAATAAAATAAAGCTATCTATTGGGTTTCACTAACAAGCACATTGGAAGACTTGACTACTGTTAAAAGACATGCATTACATGGTATAGAGCCACAAACCACAATGTAGTAAAATAAAAACAAACTTACATGTGTATCAAACCTATGTGAGGCTTACATTGATAGTGCAAGATCAACACTCTATCAACTGTGCAAACTAGACTGCACATAAATGCCATAAATGTCACGCAGCCGTCACGGCCCGCCCCCATACGGTCCGGTCATGTCTGCGTTGTCCTGACTGTGCCCCCAAAATGGCGGCACAACGCCGCTGGCCCGACTCCTCCTGCCCAGTGACCGCCTCTGCCTGTCAATCAGGCAGAGGCGCTCACTGGGCAGAGATGCTGATCGCATCTCTGGCATGTGCCGGTGCACTGCGGCACCAGCACACACGCACTTCAGACCTGATCTCCTGTTGTGTGAATATGCACAGCAGGGATCAGGTCTGAATTAGGCCCTATATACAGCTGTCAGTAAGGCAGGGATGTGCTGCTGCCAGTGAGGCAGGGATGTGCTGCTGGTAGTGAAGCAGTGATGTGCTGCTGTCAGCGAAGCAGTGCTGTGCTGCTGTCAGCGAGACAGGGATGTGCTGCTGTCAGCGAGGCAGGGATGTGCTGCTGTCAGCGAAGCAGGGATGTGCTGCTGTCAGTGAAGCAGGGATGTGCTGCTGTCAGCGAGGCAGGGATGTGCTGCTGTCAGCGAGGCAGGGATGTGCTGCTGTCAGCGAAGCAGGGATGTGCTGCTGTCAGTGAAGCAGGGATGTGCTGCTGTCAGCGAGGCCGGGATGTGCTGCTGTCAGCGAGGCAGGGATGTGCTGCTGTCAGCGAGGCAGGGATGTGCTGCTATAAGTGAGGTAGGGATGTGCTGCTGTCATTGAAGCAGGAATGTGCTGCTGCAGTGAGGCAGAGATATGCAGCCCACTATCTCCCTATCACCCCTGCCTGAGTCACACACTTTCCCTGTCACCCCTGCCTCAGTTACCCACTATCTCCCAGTCACCGCTGCCTCAGTCAACCACTATATCTGCGATCCCTGCCTCAGTCACCCACTATACCAGTCACCCCTGCTTTAGTCACCCACTGTCACCCTATCACCCCTGCTTCAGTCACCCACTATCCCTGTCAACCCTGCCTCAGTCACCCACTATCTCCCAGTCACCCCTGCCTCAGTCAGCCACTATCCCTGTCACCCCTGCCTCAGTCTCTTACTGTCCCTGTCACCCCTGCCACAGTCATCCACTATCTCCCTATCACCCCTGCCTTAGTCATTTATTATACCTGTCACCCACTTTCTTCCCATACTTACCCAACCCCTTCCTATCACCCCTCCCTCAGTAACCCACTATCTCCCTGTCACCCACTATCTCCCAGTCACCCCGGCCTCAGTCACCCACTATCTCCCACTCATACATGCTTCAGTCACCCACTATCTCCCAGTCATCCCTGCCTCAGTCACCTACTGACACCAGTGCAGACATTTCTGCTGCGGCCTCTCCACTCTCCAGCGTGAACGTCCTGACGACTGAGGAAATCCGCTTCCTAGTTGAGGACTCCGGGAATGAACACTGCCGATATTGCTGTCAGATGACTTTCTACCCAACGGAGGATTTTTGATACTTCCAGCTTTGCCATGCAGTTTCGAGTGCCGCCTTGATGATTTGTGTACACTACCGTGGTGGCGTTGTCAGATTGTACTTGAACAGGTCTGTTCTGTACTAGAGGCAGGGCCAGTGTCAATTAATTGAACACTGCCTGCAATTCCAGAATGTATATCAGGAGGAGAGATTCCTCCCTGGTCCACCGACCCTGGAGAAAGTGTTGCTCCAACACCATGGCCCAGCCCAAAAGACTGGCATCCATTGTCAGGAGGACACAGTTGGAGATCTAGAAGGGATGGCCCCTGCTCAACTGTTGGTCCTGTAGCCACCAGCTCAGTGTCAGACGAACCTCCGGAGTCAAGGAGATCATTTGAGACATCATCCGATGAGGCAGGCCGTCCCACTTGGAGAGGATTAACCTCTGCAGAGGGCGGTAATGAAATTGAGCGTACTCTACCATATCGAAAGCCGACACCATGAGGTCTAGTACTTGCATCGCTGTGTGTATCAACACTCTTGGGCGAGAGAGGACGATACTGTCCTGAATTTTCAGGACTTTCTCTGGAGACAGAAACAATTGTTGGCTGTGTGTGTCCAGCAGTGCCCCTAGGTGCACAATGTTCCGAGCAGGGACCAGCGAGGACTTTTTTCAGTTGATGAGCCACCCGTGGACTTTTAGGAATTGGACCGCCAGTTCCAGATAACTGTGGAGAACCTCTTGGGAGTTCACCAGGATCAGCAAGTCGTCCAGATTTGGCAGGATCCTGATTCTCTGATGGTGAAGGGTCGTCATCACGGCCATGACCTTGGTGAATATCCGAGGTGCCGTGGCCAAACCAGAAGGCAGGACTTGAAATCCAAAAACAAACCAGGCACAACACTGCTTAGCTTCCATCATCAGATGAGATTGGACCAGTGGCGTAACTACTGCCCCCGCAGTCCTCGTGGTGGCTTGGGGGCGAGGGGCTGCGGGGGCGCCACTGATTTACAGCAGACTGACATGCGGACGAGCGTCCGCATGTCAGTCTGCAGTCTCCTTCCCTCCGCCGCTTTTTGGAGGGACACGGAGGGCACACAGCGCGCCTCCCTGTGTCCCTCCTGCTGCATCATCTCCGGCGGCCGCGGGTCTAATAGGGGGAAGTGCCGTCCGTGAGCTCTAATTGGCTCACGAACTGGCACTTCCCCCTATTAGACCCGCGGCCGCCGGAGATGATGCAGCAGGAGGGACACAGGAGAGACGAGCTGTGCCCTCCGTGTCCCTCCAAAAAGCGACGGCAGGGGGGGGGGGTAAATATCTGGCACTGGGGGCATATATGGCACGGGGGGAGGGAGGAATATCTGGCACTGGGGCATTTCTGGCACTGGGGGGAATATCTGGCACTGGGGGCATATCTGGCACTGGGGGGGATATCTGGCACTGGGGCATATATGGCACTGGGGGGGAATATCTGGCACTGGGGGCATATATGGCACTGGGGGGGGGTATCTGGCACTGGGGGCATATATGGCACGGGGGGCATATATGGCACTGGGGGGGAATATCTGGCACTGGGGGCATATGTGTACCTGGCACATGGGGACGACGACTATATTTGGCACTGGGGCATGTAAGTACCTGGCACCGTGGGGGAATATCTGGCACTGGGGACATATGTGGCACTGGGAGCACAGCCCTAGCAACAAGGACTACCTCCTAGCAATGAGCATGACACCCAGTGCATGAAACATCTGGCAACGAGCATGACACCCAGTGCATGAAACACCTGGCAACGAGCATGACACCCAGTGCATGAAACCCCTGGCAACGAGCATGACACCCTGAGCATGAAAACCCCTGGCACCGTGCATGGAACCAAGAGCATGAAACCCCTGGCAACGAGCATGACACCCAGTGCATGAAACCCCTGACAACGAGCAGGTAATTGAAAAGTAATTAGAAGCCTTACTGTAGGACTTAATGTGTAATGGGCATTACGGTGTGTGGCATAATGTATCACGGACATTGCGGTGTGTGTCATAATGTGTCGCAGGCATTACGGTGTATGGTATACTATATCGCGGGCATTGTGATATGTGGTATAATGTCTCAGGGTCATTGCAGTGTGTGGCATAATGTATCACGGACATTGCGGTGTGTGTCATAATGTGTCAGGCATTACGGTGTGTGGTATACTATATCACGGGCATTGTGGTCAGTGGCGGTTCTTGCCACGGGCAAGCAGGACTTTTGCCCGGGGCGCCGCCTTCCGGAGGGCGCTGGCGCCATCCGGAGGGCGCCGCACCGTGGCAAGATCCGCCACTGCTGCCCGCTGTGTCCCCCGTCCGCCTCCGCTGCCCGCTGCCGTCCCCGTCCTCGGCGCCTCCTGTGAAGGGAACTAGACGCTATGCGTCTAGTTTCCCTTCGTGGAGAGTAACTGCTGAGCGGTGCGCGATGACGTCATCGCGCACCGCACAGCAAAGGTCCTCTCCACGAAGGGAACTAGACGCATAGCGTCTAGTTTCTCTTCGTGGAGAGGACCTTTTGCTGTGCGGTGCACGATGACGTCATCGCGCACCGCTCAGCATTCAAGCGGCGCTTTCAATGTACAGGGGGCGTGACTCACCACGCCCCCTGTATTAGGCCACGCCCTTTCCTGCCCGGGGCGCTCTGCGCCCTTGAACCGGCCCTGATTGTGGTATGTGGTATAATGTCTCAGGGTCATTGCAGTGTGGCATAATACATAACGGGCATTGCGATGTGTGGCATAGGGTATAACGGGCAGGGCATTGCGGTATGTGTCACAGGCATTACGGTGTATGGTATACTATATCACGGGCATTGTGGTATAATGTCTCAAGGTCATTGCAGTGTGTGGCATAATGTGTCACAGGCATTGTATGTGCTATAATGTATCGGGCATTGCAGTGTGTGGCATAATGTATCACGGACATTGCGGTGTGTGTCATAATGTGTCACAGACATTGTATGTGCTATAATGTATCAGGGGCATTGCAGTGTGTAGCATAATGTATAACGGGCATTGCGATTCCTGTCATAATGTGTCACAGGCATTACGGTGTGTGGCATAATGTGTCACAGACATTACGGTGTGTGGCATAATGTGTCGGGGGCATTACAGTGTGTGCATATTGTGTCGTGCATTATTGTGTGCGGCATAATGTCTAAGGGCCATTGCAGTATGTGGCATAATGTATACTGGGCATTACTATAAGGAGGAAAAATGACAAATAATGTAAGGGGCATGAATCAGGATTATTTTTCTTTCCTGTGGTGGCCAACGTATGGGCGTGCAGGTTGCAAAACTGGGGTATAAGGTAGTCTTTTCCTGCAATGCCACGCCCCTTTATGCGAAACCACGCCCACTCCAACAAAACCACGCCCCTTTTTTGACGCGCGCACCTTAGGCGCGCGCATATTTATCCCTTTCTTGCTCCCAATTATGGAGCATGAAGGGGGGGGGGCGCCGAAGAATTTTTTGGCTTGGGGGAGAAAAATTTCTAGTTACGCCACTGGATTGGACATATCCAGTGTGATGCGGCTGTAGATGATTTTTGCTGTTTCTAACTTCTACATCAATGAATAAGTTTCAAAATAGAATGCATCAAGAGAACGGTGTTGGTAGTATAAAACTACCTACAGCACCTGGTATTCCCAGGTGGTCTCACATCCAAGAACAAACCAGGCCTAAGATCAGGTGATATTGGGCATATACAGTGTGGTGTGGCTGTAGATGAGCTTAGTGGTTTCTGTTAGAGTTCTTCTACTTCTAACTACTCGTACATAAATGAATAAGCGGACGATTTATTAAACCTGGTGAAATGATAATTTGCATGGTGATAAAGTACCAGCCAATCAGCTCCTAATTGCCATGTCACAGGCTGGGTTTGAAAAATGACAGTTAGGAGCTGACTGGCTGGTACTTTATCACCTTGCACTTTATCAGTTCACCAGGCTTAATAGATCTGCCCCAATGTTTCAAAATGGAATGCATCAAGAGAACGGAGTTGGTATTGTAAAAATACACACAGCTCCTGGTATTTCCTGGTGGTCTCCCATCCAAGTACTAAAACCAGGACCAACACTGCTCAGCTTCCATGATCAGGAGAGATTGGGCAAATCCAGTGTGCTGTGGCTGTAGATGAGCTTGTGGTTTCTGTTAGAGCTCTTCTACTTCTAACTTCATGGTACATAAAAGAATATGTGTAAATATTAAATGTACAGTACCAGAAAAGGGTGTTGGTAGTTTACCTAAAGAATCTGATAATACATGGATGGGAGACTGCTTGGTAGTAACAAAGTCCCAATACTGCTTTGCTTCAAAGATCAAATGAGATTGGGCATATCCAGTGTGGTGTGGCTTTAGATAAGCTTTGTGGTTTCTGTTAGAGCTCTTCTACTTCTAACTACTGGTACATTAATGAATATGTATAAGGTTGTAGTTTATCCAATATCCCTTTACTACCTTACCTCCCCCTCCCCCTCCCCCTCCCCTCCCTCCCCTCCTTATAGCTTCCTTTGTTCTCTCCTCCTCGTGTGTGCGTTATTTGTTTTCTCATACGTCCTAGAGGATGCTGGGATCACATTAAGAACCATGGGGTATAGACGGGATCCGCAGGAGACATGGGCACTTTAAGACTTTCAAAGGGTGTGAACTGTCTCCTCCCTCTATGCCCCTCCTCCAGACTCCAGTTTTAGAATTGTGCCCAGTGAGACTGGATGCACTACAGGGGAGCTCTACTGAGTTTCTCTGAAAAGACTTATGTTAGTTTTTCTTATTTTCAGGGAGGCTGCTGGCAACAGTCTCCCTGCTCCGTGGAACTTAGGGGAGAGAAGTATGACCAACTTCTAGTGAGTTCAATGGCTCTGCTTCTGGCTGACAGGACACCATTAGCTCCTGAGGGTGCTGATCGCTGGGTACGCCTAGATGCCCACTCCCGTAGCCTGCCATCACCCCCTTACAGAGCCAGAAGTCAGAAGACAGGCGAGTAGCAGAAGAACAGAAGACTTCTTCTCCAGTGACGGCATTCTGAGGTACCACGCAGCGAGCGGAATGCTGTGCGCCATGCTTCCACACAAACACAGGCACTGCAGGGTGCAGGGCATGTGGGTGGGTGGGGGGGGGGGGCACCGTGGGCAGCATAAATTCCTCACAAAAGGCTGGCAAAAGTGGACATTAGTGCCTGGGCACTGTCCTTACCCCGCCAGCGTAATTAATTATTTGTTTCTGAGCGGGACAGAAGCGTGCCATTACAGCGGCGGGGCTTCTTCCTCACCTCACCAGCACATCTATAGAGCGTTACAAGTCTATCACTATAGAGTTTATTATTTCCCAGACTGTGTACTTTTGGCGCTGGGTTGTGAGCTGAAAAATCCTCTCTGTCCCTCTGACAGATTTACTGTAGGTCTATCCCCCATAAGCCGATGTGTCTGTGGGTACTTGGTACATGTGTGTCAACATGTCGGTGGCTGAATGTTTTTCCCAAGAGGAAACTATATTAGGAATGCAGACATATGATGGTGGCCCTGTTGGCACCACCAATAACTGACTGGGTGAAAGTTTCAATAATATCAGAGTGAGGTTGGATAAATCTGTGTCCCAGACACAGACGTAGAGAATAGATGTGATGTTCATGGCTATGCTTCTTTTCCCTCAGGCCCGCAAAAATGTTACTACACACTGATACTGACTCGGATACTGATTCCTATGTCGACCATAATATTTCCTGATTAGATCCAATATTGGCAAGGAGCATTCAGTACATGATTGTGGATATTAAGGACATATTAACATCACTGAGGATCCTGCTGTTCCTGACAAAGGGGTCTATATGTATGTATATATAGATATATAATGAAAGCTGATGTAACGTTCCTCCATCTCTGTTTGAGAAAGTCTGATCCAGCTCGACAAGATGGTATCAAATCCCCAAAAGGTTTCCGATTGTTTATTCATTTCCTGCTGCGGACAGAATAAAGTGGGAGTCACCCCCTGTTCTGCACGGGGCCCTGTCACAAATCCAGCGGATCATATGCAGGAAGCTACATTATTTCTAGTTATGTAACCACGGGTACATTACTTAGACCTGCCATTACATGCGCATGGGTGAGTAGTAGTATTCAAGAATTGGTCGAATACCTTGTCTTCCGATATAGATATCTTGGAGAGATGGGATACTCCTTACGTTGGATCATATCAAGGACACTGCAGCATACTTACGACTGCAAGGGATATAGGACTCTTGAGTTCACGGGCCAATTTCATGGCAGTCTCGGATAGGAGGGCATTGTGGATTCACCAAGGGAATGCTGATGCTGACTCCAAGAAGAAAGGGAGTCTCTTCCCTATGAAGGTGAAGCCTTGTTTGGCAACGGCCTAGTTAATTTGATCTCGGCAGCTCCCGCAGGTAAGTCAACCTTCTTGCCCTATGTTCCCTCTCAACGGATGAAGACGCATCATTGTCTAACGCAGTCATTTTGTCCCAATAGATATGCAAGAAGTTAAGATTCCCCTTTCTTTGCAGGTAGAGGAAGGAGAAGAGGGAAGAGGTCTGTAGCCTCTTCAAGATCGCAGGAGCAGAGATCGTCCTCTGCTTCTGCCAAATCCACTGCTTGACGCTGGGGCTCTCTTGCAGGAGCCCACACCAGTGGGGGCACGTCTAAAACACATCAGTCAGTTCTGGATTAATTTGGACCTGGACTCGTGGGTTTTACAAATAGTGTCACAAGGGTACAAACTGGGGTTTCAAGACGTTCCCCCTCACCGATTGTTCAAATCGGCCTTAGTCAGCAGGGAGAAGGTTTTTATTCAAGCCTCTTCGTGCTCCCGAAGCCGGACGGCTCAGTCAGACCAATCTTAAATCTGAAATCCCTCAATTTCTACCTAAAGAAATTCAATTTCAAGATGGAATCTCTCAGGGTAGGGATCTCCAGTCCGGAGGAAGGAGATTTCATGGTTTTGGTAGACATAAGGATGCCTAATTACATGTTCCCGTTTAGCCACTGCATCAAGCTACCTGAGGTTTGCAATTCAGGATTGTCATTACCAATTTCAGACGTTGCCGTTTGGTCTGTCCACGGCTCCGAGGATTTTCACCAGGGTGATGGTGGAAATGATGGTTCTCCTTCGCAAGCAAGGAGTCACAATTATGCCGTACTTGGATGATCTCCTGATAAAGGCGAGATCCAGGGACCAGTTGGTGCAAAACATCTACTCTCCCTGACAGTTCTTCAACAACATGGTTGGCTCCTAAACTTGCCAAAATCGCAGTTGGTCCCAATGACGCGGTTGTTGTTTCTGGGAGTCATACTGGACACAGAAGAGGCTTTCTTCCAGTGGAAAGGCTATGGAGTTCCAGAGTCTGGTCAAACAAATTCTGAAACAAGCAAGAGTGTTAATCCATCAATGCATTCTGTTGCTGGGGAAGATGGTTGCGGCCTACGAGGCCATTCAGTTTGGCAGGTTCCATGCCAGAGTGTTCCAGTGGGACCTGTTGGACAAGTGGTCCGGATCCCACCTACACATGCACCGGAGGATAATCCTGTCTTCCAAGACCAGAATCTTACTCCATTGGTGGCTGCACAGTTCTCACCTCCTAGAGGGGCGATGGTTCGGGATCCAGGACTGGATCCTAGGGACCATGGATGCAACCCTCCGAGGCTGGGGAGCAGTCACACAGGGGGAAAACATCCAAGGAAGATGGTCAAGTCAGGAAAGTTTTCTCCACATAAATGTTCTGGAGTTAAGGGCCATTTAATAACTGCAGACACAGTACGCACTGGGACGGGTGCCCAGCATCCTCTACGGACTAAGAGAAAAGGATTTACCGGTAGGTATTAAAATCCTATTTTCTCTAACGTCCTAGAGGATGCTGGGGACTCCGTAAGGACCATGGGGATAGATAGGCTCCGCAGGAGACATGGGTACTTTAAGAAAGACTTTAGTTCTGGGTGTGCACTGGCTCCTCCCTCTATGCCCCTCCTCCAGACCTCAGTTTGATACTGTGCCCAGTGGAGACTGGGTGCTTTTCAGGAGCTCTCCTGAGCTTTCTGACAGAAAGTATTTTGTTAGGTTTTTAATTTTCAGGGAGCACTGCTGGCAACAGACTCCCTCATCGAGGGACTGAGGGGAGAGAAGCAGCCCTACTCTCTGAGTTGCAAGGTCCTGCTTCTTAGGCTACTGGACACCATTAGCTCCAGAGGGATTGGTACGCAGGATCTCACCCTCGCCGTCCGTCCCAGAGCCGCGCCTCCGTCCCCCTTGCAGAGCCGGAAGATAGAAGCCGGGTGAGTATGAGAAGAAAAGAAGACTTCAGAGGCGGCAGAAGACTTCATGATCTTCACTGAAGTAACGCACAGCACTGCAGCTGTGCGCCATTGCTCCCATACACCTCACACACTCCGGTCACTGTAAGGGTGCAGGGCGCAGGGGGGGGGGGGGGCACCCTGGGCAGCAATATAAACCTCTTTTTGGCAAAAATATAACACATATACAGCGGGGCACTGTATATATGTATGAGCCCCCGCCAATTTTACAGTTTAAGCGGGACAGAAGCCTGCCGCCGAGGGTGCGGGGCTTCTCCCTCAGCACTCACCAGCGCCATTTTTTCTTCACAGCACCGCTGAGAGGAAGCTCCCCGGACTCTCTCCTGCTTATACCACGGTAGACAAGAGAGTTGAAAAGAGGGGGGGGGCACATAATTTGGCGCAAATTACATGCTGCAGTACTACTGGGCAAACATTAAGTTACTGTGTATTCCTGGGTTATATAGCGCTGGGGTGTGTGCTGGCATACTCTCTCTCTGTCTCTCCAAAGGGCCTTGTGGGGAAACTGTCTTCAGAAAAAGCATTCCCTGTGTGTGTGGTGTGTCGGTACACGTGTGTCGACATGTCTGAGGAAGAAGGCTATATTAGAGAGGAGCAGGAGCAAATGAATGTGGTGTCTCCGCCGACAGCTGATTGGATGGATATGTGGAATTTTTTAAATGCTAGTGTAAACTCATTGCACAAAAGATTAGACAAGGCTGAAGCTTTGGGACAGTCAGGGTCTCAACCCATGCCTGATCCTATGTTGCAGGGACTGTCAGGGTCTCATAAGCGCCCACTATCCCAGATTGTTGACACAGATACAGACACGGATTCTGACTCCAGTGTCGATTACGATGATGCAAAGTTACAGCCAAAATTGGCAAAATCCATTCGATATATGATTATGGCAATAAAAGATGTTTTGCACATCACAGAGGAACCCCCTGTCCCTGACAAGAGGGTACATATGTACAAGGTGAAAAAGCCTGAGGTAACCTTTGAGGGGGTCACACGAGCTGAACGAGTTATGTGAAAAAGCTTGGGAATCTCCAGATAAAAGACTGCAGATTTCCAAAAGGATTCTTATGGCGTATCCTTTCCCATCAATGGATAGGTTACGATGGGAATCCTCCCCTAGGGTGGACAAAGCATTAACACGCTTATCCAAGAAGGTAGCCCTCCCGTCCCAGTATACGGCTACCCTCAAAGAGTCTGCTGACCGCAAACAGGAGATTACCCTGAAGTCCATTTATACACATTCAGGTACCTTACTCAGACCGGCAATTGCGTCGGCCTGGGTGTGTAGTGCTGTAGCGGCATGGACGGATACCTTATCTGAGGGGATGGATACCCTAGATAAGGATACTATTTTATTGACCCTGGGGCACATAAGAGATGCTGTCCTATATATGTGTGTATGCAAACTACAGGTGGTGCTGCAGGGCTCACACCCTTTTACTTGTCTTGTAGAGCAACTCTGGAGCTGTTTCTGGGTCCACCTGCTGCAAGAAATCAGCTTGAATGCTTCAGGGGCTGGGGCATGGCCAACATGAGCCCACACTGATGGGGGGTGGGGGTGTATAAAGCGATTTAGGGGTCATCCAAGCGCAACCCCACAAAGGCCGCCATGCCCTGCGTGACCCTTTTCTCTTTTCATATGCAGACGAGGGTTGCAGCCAACTATGCCCACTGCTTGGATGACATCACTATATGCAAATCCATCTGCTGCAGGCCTTCCCCCAGGAATGCTTGCAGTAGTTGTTGCATTTGGTTTGTTGTTTGGGGGTGCTTCAGTATTAGGCAGCCTTCTGCCCTCCCACATTCGTCTGAAAATGTGTTCTCCCTGCAGTTGTTGTTCCCAGATGAGAGTTCCCTTGTGCTTCCTCAGTTGAATCTCCTTAACTTGACAGGGGTGTGCCCGAGCAGCCGCCCTCCACAGCCCTATCCCAACACATACTTATCTTGCATATGAGATCTCTTGATCATGAAGATAGTTCTCACAGGGTGAGGTTCATCCATTACATTTTAAAGTAGGAAGGTACAAATTACATATTCAAATTACATATATGTGCTGGATTCAAATGTTTTCCCCCCTTCCTTTCTCAATTGTGCCCATCAGCAGCTATTCTAATGTTGCTGCCAATGGGTGTGACGCATTCATTTCTTCTGTGGGGTACACTGGACTCCACAAGGATTCACATTGTATATGTACACCAGAGTAGGATCTTGATCTGAGGCACCAACAGGCTCAAAGCTTTTGACTGTTCCCAAGATGCTCAGCGCCCCCTCCTCTATAACCTCGCTTCCATGAACAGGGAGCTCAGTTTGTAGTTGGTGCCTTCAGTAGCAGGCCACTTAACAGGGGGCTGCCTCAGGCAGCCTAATCTTAGCTATTAATTTTGGCAAGAAAAGAAGAACTTTTTTTATAAGAATCTACAAGGGCTGCAGCAGGCTAGGTCTAATAGACCTCTTTACTGCAGCTCCATCACTCCCAGTGGCGCAGTATACTCCCGTGCCCCGGTTGCTGGGTCACTGCAGCGGAGGCTCCGGTTTCTTCCTAAGGTCAGTCACACACACACCGCCCTCCGGGATCACGAGGCCGCTGATGGGGGCGGGCCGTGTGCGCACTGGCGTGGACACTGATTACTGGGCAGCCGCTCCACTAGCCACCAGGGACAGTTAAGGAGCACAGCTCTGGGGTTTTTTCTCCTATATTAACCCCATTTTGTACTACCCGCAGTGCATTGTGATAGGTAATGGGGCCTGATTCAGGTTGGATCGCAATCCAACTGCAAAAACTGCTAAGAGCATACGCATCCGCCTGCATTTTCTGCGGCACCCCGCAGATAATGCGATCACCTCTGCCTGTGAATCGGTGAAGGGGGGGGGGGGGGTAGGGGGGTCAACAACACTCCATTTCCAAGTCGGAGATGGAGCGGTGCGGGGGCACGGTTTCAAAATGGGGTCAGCAACGGAGAAACAGGAGGCGTGGTCAGAGCAGCTGCATGACATCACATGGGCCGGACTCTGCCAGTGGAGCCCCAGCGTCATGAGGTAGATTTTGTAGAGGCCGGGGAGGACTTCTGTTCCTGGGAACTAGCTGTGTTGTGCAGCTTTATTCCTCTGCACCTACCTCTGGCAAGAAAGGACGCACCTCGCACTTTCTTGTTTCTTTGTGACCGAAAGGACTGCATTTGATAATGCGGAGCTTTCTTATGCTGTGAGGGAACATAAGGTAAAAAATTTGATTTTCCAACTGTAGCTGTGCGTGTTAATGCTTTGTCCATCCTACGGGAGGATTTCCATCGTAACCTATCCGTTGATGGAAAAGGATACGCCATAAGAATCCTTTTGGAAATCTGCAGTCTTTTATCTGGAGATTCCCAAGCTTTTTCACATAACTCGTTCAGCTCGTGTGACCCCCTCAAAGGTTACCTCAGGCTTCTTTCCCTTGTACATATGTACCCTCTTGTCAGGGACAGGGGGTTCCTCTGTGATGTGCAAAACATCTTTTATTGCCATAATCATATATCGAATGGATTTTGCCAATTTTGGCTGTAACTTTGCATCATCGTAATCGACACTGGAGTCAGAATCCGTGTCGGTATCTGTGTCAACAATCTGGGATAGTGGGCGCTTATGAGACCCGGACAGTCCCTGCAACATAGGATCAGGCATGGGTTGAGTCCCTGACTGTCCCAAAGCTTCAGCCTTGTCTAATCTTTTGTACAATGAGTTTACACTAGCATTTAAAACATTCCACATATCCATCCAATCAGGTGTCAGCGGAGACACCACATTCATTTGCTCCCGCTCCTCTCTAATATAGCCTTCTTCCTCAGACATGTCGACACACGTGTACCGACACACCACACACACAGGGAATACTTTTTCTGAAGACAGTTTCCCCACAAGGCCCTTTGGAGAGACAGAGAGAGAGTATGCCAGCGCACTCCCCAGCGCTATATAACCCAGGAATAACACAGTAACTTAATGTTTGTCCAGTAGCGCTGCTGTATGTAATTTGGGCCGAATTATGTGCCCCCCCTCTCTTTTCAACCCTCTTCTCTACCGTGGTATAAGCAGGGGAGAGTCCGGGGAGCTTCCTCTCAGCGGTGCTGTGGAGAAAAAATGGCGCTGGTGAGTGCTGAGGGAGAAGCCCCGCCCCCTCGGCGGCGGGCTTCTGTCCCGCTTAAACTGTAAAATTGGTGGGGGCTCATACATATATACAGTGCCCAGCTGTATATATGTTATATTTTTGCCAAAAAGAGGTATATATTGCTGCCCAGGGCGCCCCCCCTGCGCCCTGCACCTTTACAGTGACCGGAGTATGTGAGGTGTATGGGAGCAATGGCGCACAGCTGCAGTGCTGTGCGCTACCTCAGTGAAGATCATGAACTCTGTGGAGCCCGTCTATCCCCATGGTCCTTACGGAGTCCCAAGCATCCTCTAGGACGTTAGAGAAACTAGGATTTTAATACCTACCGGTAAATCCTTTTCTCTTAGTCTGTTGAGGATGCTGGGCACCCGTCCCAGTGTGTACTGTGTCTGCAGTTATTAAATGGCCCTTAACTCCAGAACATTTATGTGGAGACAACTTTCCTGACTTGACCATCTTCCTTGGACGTTTTCCCCAGCCTCGGAGGGTTGCATCTGTGGTCCCTAGGATCCAGTCCTGGATCCCGAACCATCGCCCCTCTAGGAGGTGAGAACTGTGCAGCCACCAATGGAGTGAGATTCTGGTCTTGGAAGACAGGATTATCCTCCGGTGCATGTGTAGGTGGGATCCGGACCAATTGTCCAACAGGTCCCACTGGAACACTCTGGCATGGAACCTGCCAAACTGAATGGCCTCGTAGGCCACAACCATCTTCCCCAGCAACTGAATGCATTGATGGATTAACACTCTTGCTGGTTTCAGAATTTGTTTGACCAGACTCTGGATCTCCATAGCCTTTCCACTGGAAGAAAACCTCTTCTGTGTCCAGTATGTGTTATGATTCCAGCACTCTGGTCAGAGAAGATCTTATGGCAAGGACCGGAGCACTGGAACGGAATGCTGGGGAAGGGAGCAGGACAGGAAAATAGCCCCTGGCGCCCTAACTCTGTTGTCTCACCCGTGTTGTCAGAAATCCCCTGCGAGACTATGGTTTCTTGAGCCCTTGGCAGCTGCGTTTGAAGGGCGGATTATGTCTGCCCAACTTCGATGCCCCCCGGTCTTAATGAGAGACAAAGGGAAACCCGAGACAGGGTGATAACAAGAGGCCCTCTAACTAAACAACCAGGCCAGGGGCTAAGCAAACTCAAAACTATAATATGTGCGGAGAAACCGCCAGGAAAAAGGACAACCAAAATATCCACTTGTCCAATTCTCCTACCCGGCACCGCCGAGTACCAGAGAGGACTTGTGGAAGCGGAACCCTCCACAAATGCTCCAAACACAAAATATAAAAGGTAAAGCGGCTGAGCCGCACCACACGGCAGAGCCGCAACTCACGAACACCACTGGATATAAAACGGTGATCAGTCAGGACTCCAGGGAACCAAACGACCTCTTGGGATGAGATGACAACTCCCGAATACCGGACTTCTGCGGACTGGAATGACCGGATACAGCAGGACTGGAAACAGACTCTCAGCAAACAAAGGCAGCATGCAGGAAGCTATTACCGGCATCTGTGAGAAGCCCTGGGAGTGTATTTAACAAGGAGTCCTCCAATCAGCTGCTAAAGGCTGATTAGAATAAATGCCGTGCAGCTGCCTTGCTGCACGGCCAGAGAGCAGGTGAATATCTTAATTTCCTAAAGCCTAGCAACGGGGAACGCGGTCCACCAGTGGCGTCCCCGTTGCTAGGGTCCGTGCGGCTCAGCGCGCCCGGCGTCTAGCGTTGCTAGGGAGCCGGCGGCTGTACGTGCACGGCATCTCTAGTTGCTAGGCGCCGGGCCGCGCAGACCATCAAGCGGACCCCGGCGCCTAACAGTACCCCCCCTTGAGGAGGGGTCAAGGAACCCCTAAAGCCAGGTTTCTGAGGAAATTCCCGAAAAAATGCCCTCTTGAGCCTCGGGGCATGAAGATCCTTATCCAGGACCCAAGACCTTTCCTCCGGACCATAGCCTTTCCAGTGAACCAGAAAATACAGCCGATCCCGGGACAATTTGGAATCGAGAACCTTCTCTACGAAGAACTCCTGTTGTCCCTGTACATCCACTGGAGATCTACCCTGAGAGATCTTCCGAGGAAATCTACTGGAAGAAACATATTGTTTCAACAGGGAACAATGAAACGTATTTCCAATCCTGAGAGATCTTGGTAAACGTAACCGAAAGGCAACTGGGTTGACTCTTTTAATAATAAGAAATGGCCCAATAAATTTGGGTCCCAGTCTAGCTGAGGATTGGTCGAAGCCTGATGTTGCGAGTCGACAAACCACACCCTATCTCCCACCTTAAAAGTGCAAGGATGTCGGAGCCTGTCAGAAAATTTCTTCTCTCGAAAGGGCCGCTTTTCTGAGAGCAAGGTGCACCTTTTTCAAATGGCTCTGAGATGGGAGGTTAATGGTAAGCGAGGAGACTGAGGAATGATGGAAAAAAAGAATTAGCTCTGGGTGAAAACCAAAAACTGAAAAGAATGGAGGACTCTTTAGTGGAGGAATGACAAGAATTATTGTAAGCAAAATCAGCA